>NW_020955783.1:237301-354841 GCF_003031625.1 Empidonax traillii
CATCTGTCAAATGCATAGTTGTTTGAAGAAGATAGCACTGAGCAGCTCCACGCAACAAAATCTGATGTGTAATCATAGTACATTGGAGGACATTTCTGGAAACAGGAAAAATACACACTGTATAAAACACAGTCTTAAAAAATGTAAACATTTTCATAAATATTTTCTAATTATTAACCATTCTCAATACATTAGATTACATTAAACAAACATATGCTACTAAGTAAGAAACAAACACTGCCTGATCAGACACCATACAGTCCAGCACCAAAGCTACTGCTACAGATACTTTCAAACACTGATATTGAATGAGCATACACCTGATAAAACAAAAAGGGAGGGAGGAGGAAACAAAAACAAATCTAAAGGAACAATCCCCATGATGAGATCAGTTCAAACTGATAATTTAATATTTGCATTTCTATCGGTAACAAATATAGAAATAATATATGTTTGCCATCAAATTTTCACTCAAGTGGAAAACTGAAAAAAACTTTCAATGATCTTTTATTAGCAGAAGCATGTCTGACTTTTTATTTCCTTTTCTTTTTCTAAACTGCTCCTATGCAATATTCCTTCAACCATCGGTAAGATTTTATTTAAGATCTCGAATTTGATTAAACTGGAATGACAACAGATTTTTAGTGCTTCTAGTAAGTGAAAGTAGACACTTAGGGAATATCATTGTGATTAGGATCAATACTAAGGTCAGGAAATTTTATCTAGCCCTTTATTTACAAATCCTTCAGTTTTCAGCATTATGGGCTATCTCCAGATAAAGCCTCAACTTCTATTAAACCAGGCTGTAATGTAATTAGAATGAAAACAAGTGTGATATATACCAATCGGGAAATATGGAAGACCAGGAAAAGAATTCTGCTAAAAAAGAAGAAACTACAAAGATCTTTAGAGAACACTCATTTTTCTAAATCCCACAGAGATATAAATACATTACTTTTTGAATTGCTTTCCTCTGCAAACTAGACATAAAGGAGAACCTTACACTCCCATGCACAACCATCCTTTCAGAAGTAACAAACATGAATTAAATCCTGGCTCTCCAGATTGTCAGCACATTTGTTTGGAAGGAGTCTGTAAGAACACAACACAGTGTATATTTTACCTTAAAGCATGAAGTCCTTCAACGCCAAGTACTTTACATGCAGGGATAGATGCCAGAGCCATAGAAAGAAACAAAATGGGAACAGCACACCAATGCCTACTTGTCATCTTCTGAATAAATTTTAACAAGAAGCTACCTTAAAATAAAAGTAAACAAAACAAACAATCCAGAGTGATTTCTTGTTCTCCCATGCATTTAAATAACATGGACCTCAGCAGAAGACTTATGATAATTTTTGACAGTTAAATGGAACACAGCAAAATTACATTCCAAAGAAGTCTGTCATCAAGGTAATATGATAAGGAGAGAACCAGAAACACATCTAATATTGGTTTTAGTAGTCTGCACTAACCACCGTATTAAGGAATGGAATTTTAACTCTGATTGTTTTGATTTGCCTTTTTTAAGCTGCTACTCAGTTTGTGTGATGGCAGACCTTAGTACACAGTGATTCAACCTGCTTGATGGATGCTGGCAAGGCCAGAGCAAGCCTCAATAAGGATCTGCAGTCAGTGGAAACAGGCCACGCAGTCTCAGGATTACTAATCACAGATCTTCCATTTTGTGATAAAATACATGTCTTGGGACAGGGCAGGGAAACAGGCCATCTGTGGCATTACAAATATGTGTTTCCTACCAGAATATGTACCTGTAGATACAGGGTGCTGAGCAGAGCTGGTTTTATCCTTATTTAATCCCATTAGACCAGATATTAAATTCTGGTCTGTCAAAGGATGCTCCTTCCTTTCAGCCTACACTCACACCAAAATTTGGAACCATCTCAGAACTCTTCCTCCATCCAAACTCACAATAACAGAATCCCTATTCAGTTTCTGCTTCAGCATTTAGATTGGTTCTTTTGAATGCCTCACTACACAGGTCATGACTAAAAAAGTCTGGTAGACAAATTAAAAAGAATCTGCAAATACTGTCCACTTTCAGAACTTTGAAGCCTGTTTGGCAAGTCTGCTTCAGTTTCCCCCTAAAACAATTTCATGACTTGATACTGCAGCATCCCTTAAAGCCTCTGAAGACCTTCCTTTTCTCTGGTAACTCCACTGCTACAAGAACTACTCCTTTTTTCTCTCAAGTAAATGTTTTCATGAGATACAGAAAAGGGGTCCATAGTTTCTATTTAGTTTCTTCACATAAAAAAAAAAATAAAGGTGAAACTGAAACATACCTTTTTCTTCTTCTGGAAGAAGCATGAAATAAGTAGCCAAAAACTTCTGTAGCCTCATTCCCAAAGGAGGACAGGCTCCTATTAACTGACTCGGTGTCCTGTTGGGTTTTAAAACATCAAATATACAATCGGCATACCACAGCATACAACACCTTTAGGATTAGATTTAAGAGCTTTAATCTAAAATCTAACAGATTTAGAATGTTTAGGATTTTTCCTAAACAAAAGCAAAGTTATAACTCAGTGGTTAATTGCAGAATCTGTGAAACAGGCCACAGACATGGGAGTGCAACTCCTCAAACCTTTCTCTGCTCTTCACGTATTTACACCAAGGGAGGCCAATGCCATCTGCCAACCATAAACAGTCTCCTGTAAAAACCCACTTCCAGCAGTTATGAATTGGCAGTAATCATAGTCCTCCTTTCTGTGTGGCAAGAAAATGAGAATATAAAAAAATACTACACTAAGTTATTAATTTATCATCTCCCACTTCATTTCCAAATTAGTATTTCAAAACAAGCTGCAAAATAGGACCTTAAGGCATCCTGCATTGCTAATACTAGGATTAAATTGAACCTAGTTTATCTTACAGCTACCTACCTTTCCAAAAAAACTCTTTACCTGTTTAGCAGCACTATTTTCTATGTGTTTTCCTTTAGCTAAGATTTTACCCACATACTCAAACCAGTGTTATTAGAACATGTCTAGCAACCAAGAAATTAAATAAACAAACAAACAAACCAGTGACTTACCTGCTGTAGAGGGAACTTTCTGACAGGGCATCCATTAATGGTCCAATAACAAACTGACAAAAGAAAACAAGAACAATGGCTAAATACACATTTGCAAGGCACTGTTACATAGAAGCTAACTAGACTTATTTCACCAGACTTTAAAAGAACAGAGTCAGAAATTACAGAATACTCTTGCTAATAGTAAATAGTAGGAGCAAAAAGAGGAGGTAACTAAAGAGAAGGGGGAGCAGGAGAGTAAACAAGCAAAGCAATTTTTCCAATAGATACATTTCAGAGAGTATTGTGAAAGGTGTAGACAAATAAGAATCCTTTTGGGGAACAGACAGAGAAAAGATATTTAAACATTAAATAAAAGAATGACTAGGATGCAACTCGGGTACAACGATTTAGGGTGTATATTAAGGTTGGCTTAATTTAAGTTACTCATTAAGAGGCTGACTTAATTTGACACTTTACCTAACAAAATAGCACAGGGACCTGCAGCATCAGCTGGTCACCCAGAGACTCTGCAGAACCCAACAGACAGTGAGAAGACCCCAGACAAAAAACCACTATTGGACCAAGAGGCACGTGCAAGGCACATGAAGAGCAGGTGCACAGACTGTAAGGGTACAAAATCCCAAGGACTCTTCCCTTTAGGGTCCTTCTAGGGAGGCATCAATGGGAGCTGTTATTATGTCACTGCACTACGATTAAATTACTTAAAGGAACCAGTCATCTGGGGCTCTGCTATAGAAAACCCAGGGTAGAGTTGCTAAGGGAAACCTGTCCAAGTGGAGTGAGTGTAGGGAGTCAAGCAGGGACCCACTGGCCCATTGGAGCCACCCGTTGTGATTCTCAGGTGGTGGGAGTGTGACCCCCAGAGTGACCTCCAAATGTTCAGACAGGAACTCTTACTTAACACAGGGAGCTCCGAAAATCTGAAGCATCCATCACTCCTACGACAATTTCAGTTCTGGCAACAAATCTCAATTAAAACGGGAGCCAATTTTAGTTAGAGAGCATTAGTTGGAAATGTGGGAATGAATGACTGCACTCAAAAACATATCCCCTCCCGCCTGGCCATTTTTCAAGTAATTACATATTTGACACTACTTACAAATACTGCTATCAGTTGCACAGCTAAATCAATTACTTTTACAGAATGTGTCTGGTTCTAACACTACTGAAGCAATTAGTGTTGATATATTACAAATTAATACATTTAGTTTGTTCAAGCAAGTAACAGTAACACCCTTACCTCCAAGAAACCAAGTGAATTTGGAAGATGCTTTGTTTCATAAAGCTCCAGAAAATGAAGAATGCCTTCCTTTGTCAGTGTTTTATTCTCACTCTCAAACATTCGTTTATAAACGCACATGTGCCACGATGGGTGAAACAGCCAACAACCTGTTACGAAAGGAAATTCTTCTAAACTGACACAGGAACGACAGTGACACATTGACACATTAACACACTAACACAGAACATACTAACATTTCAGTCAACATTACAGTCTACCCCCTGGATGAGTCAAAAAGATGACTATAGCTACTAACTTATAAAAACACCCTGCTAAATCCAATACCAAAAAAAATATCACAGTTTTCCAAACTTACCCTCTACATTTTATTAGTTAAAAATTAAAATTACTATAAAGTGCAAATGTCACATCTTTCTTCCTGCAGCTCCACTTATACCAATATATTTACCTGCATTACTTTCACATTAATAGTCTTCCCACTTTACAAATCTCTAACATCTCCCACTGCCTAACTACATGTGCTCTGTTTTGCCCTAGACACACTGCCTTAACACTCATTTTATTTATTCTCTCTCCATTTATAATAAGTTGTGGGTGTGGTGTCCCTTTTACAGAGTTGTGCAGGGGACTTGGCTACTAAGACCCACTTCAAGAATCTCTGGTTTTATTTTCAGATTAGCTTAAGTAAAGCAAAACGCAGTGGAAAACGATCATTTATTTGGCGTTGCTGACAGAAAAATAGTATTGCAAGATAACATGGTAAGCAATACACATATGTTAGGATTTCATCTCAGAAAAGGGAGGCGACTGCCTGTGCATGTTTGCCAAGCAACCAGTGCATACAGCAGACTAACAAAAACTAGAATAGCCACACGGAAAACACCTAAATTGAGAAAAACAAAACAAAACAAAAAGCTGCTACTAAAACAGCAGAAGAAATCAGTAACATGTAACTTAACTGCCCAGTATTTAAAGATGTACCAGAAAAAGTTACATCTTACCTTTGTCCTGTGATATGGCATGCTCATATAAACTGTTTAGTTTTGGTAATACTGGCTTTATGACATGGATCTGAAATGCAAATCATATGCAATGTAAATAGTTTATATCTCAAACCTAGGAACTGTCAGTTACTCTTGGGCTAAAATTTACTAACAGGAATAATACAGTAATTGACAACAGAAGTGCATTTAAATAAACCTGCAATGCCTGTAGTACATAACACTCAGTTGCAGCTTAGCACTGAAGAAAATCCAGGTACTACTTTCTCAGCTCAATCCACTACTTTAACCAGATTTATCCCATAGATGGAGTTATGAATTTATTCCAAATGAATGACACGTGCTGTATTGGAAGTATTTAAAAGCTCAAACAAAAGTATTCCTGCTAATGCTTACTTAAAGCACCCTCAATCACCGAAACTGGAAATACTTTGCCCAATAAAGACATTTACAGTACATATGCCAGAAACGAGGTAGTACGTCTGAGATGGGCTCGTATTCTACAGCACTCCTACCTGGTTTCCTTCCAAAGTTTCCATTATCAAAATATAAGTTTCCCAAAACTGCAGGAGTTGCTCATTCTTCTCAGCAGACCACCAAAACAGACTCGGCTCTAACACAAAGAGAGGAGGACACAGGTTTCTCCCCGCCCCGCAGCCCGGGCCGTGCTCCCCTTCCTCCGCCCGCCGGCCGTACCGTGTCCGCCGTCCGGGGGGCAGCGCAGCTCGGCGCGCTGGCCGCTGCTCAGGTCCAGCGCTCGCTTCAGCAGGTAGCGGGCCCGCTTGCGGCACAGCCCGTCCCGCTCCGTCAGGCCCTCCTGCACCACCCGCCAGAACCGCGGGCACAGCCGCGCGTCCAGCCCCGGCCCCGGCCCGGGCGGACCCCTCGGCAGCAGCGCGTCCGCCAAGGCGCTCAGCGCCAGCAGCGCCCGCCCGGCCCGCGGCGTCCCGCCCTCGCCCAGCAGCCCCTCCCAGACGCGGGGCAGCGCCGCGCCGTTCGCGCCCAGCGCCGGCAGCAGCCGCCCGGCTACCAGCGTCGCCGCCGCCTCGCCCTCGCCCTCCTCCCGCACCAGCGCCAGCGCCGCCGCCACGCACCGCGCCACCAGCTCCGGCTCCTCTAGCCGCGGCGCCGCCGCCACCAGCGCCTCCACCGCCGCCTCCTCCGCGCCCGCCCCGCCGCCCGCCGCCAGCTCGGCCAGCGCGTCGCGGGCGAGCCTGTCGGCCAGCGGCGCCCCGCACAGCTGCACGCAGTGCCGCAGCGCGCCCCGCGCCGCCCGCGCCGCCCGCAGCCGCTCCCCGCACCCCGCTGCCCCGTCCCCGCCGCGCAGCAGCGGCCGGCACCGCTCCAGCGCCACCTCCCAGGCCGCCCGCCGCAGCGCCTCCGCCTCGCCCGGCGGCGGCGGCCCGCCCGCGGCCAGGCGCTGCAGCAGCAGGCGCAGCGCCTCCGCCCGCTCGGCGGAGAGCGGCGCGCACACCGCCCGCAGCAGCGCGGCGCGGTCCCCGCAGCGGGACAGCAGCGTGTCCGCCAGCACCACCTCCATCGTGCGGGGGGAGCCGGGGGAGGAGCGGCGCCTCCGCGGCTGCGCAGGCGGGGGCGGGCGGGGCCCCCGAGGGGCGGCGGGCGGCGGAAAAGCGGTATGGGTTAAACCGTGGTTTGGCGGTACGTTTGCGTTCAAGCTATTCTTCGTTTTCAGATCATAACATTTTTTTAAACACAATTTTCACCTAAAAAAAAAAAAAAACCCAAACCAAAACAACCAGAACGCACAAAACACCAAGCCTTTCGAGAGGACCTAAGGGGGGAACACCAAGTTGAACATGAACCAGCAATGTGCCACTGGGGCAAAGAAGGCAGCAGGTGGAAGCCCGGAATTCTTCCCCTCTATTCAGCACTGGTAAAGACACCCCTCTAGTGCTGGGTCAAGTTCCGGACTCCTCAGTGCAAGGGGTACACAGACATACTGGAAAGGGTCCAAACTTAAGGCACAAACTGGAATGCAGGAGTCTCTCTCTGAACATCAGAAAACACTTTTTCTATGGGGTGATCCAGCGCTGGCACAGGTTGTCCAGAGGAGTTTCCATCCTTGAAAGATACTCAAAACCCCTCTCGTATGTGATCCTGTGTAACTGGCACTAGATGACCCTGTTTGAGCAGGAGGGCTGGACCAGAGGACCTCAGAGGTCCCTTCCAATCTCAGCTGTTCTGTGATTCTGTGCTGCTGTGAAAAGTGAGATGGGCACCGCCTGTGCAGCCCTGTTGTGCAAGCGGCCAAGAGACTGGTTGCAGGAGAAGTCACATCAGCTGTGTAGCTCCCACACGAGCACTGGGGGAAAAGTGAAGCCCTGGAGGGCTCTGGCCTGTGGGGTTTTGTGGTGCCATGCTCCCCCATGGCACTGCACCCACCTGCATGAGTGTTCCTGGTCGTGGTGACTGTCAAGCACAGTCTGGATCCCTGTGTGCTCTCATGGGCTCAGCATGAGGGGGCCTAATGGAGACATCCCGGTTGCAGCCCTCTGGCTTGAGGGGATGAAGCTCCTTCATTGTGTGCCGAAGAACCTCTCTTTACTCTTCATGCACATCACACCACAAGACCAGACAGGAGTAATAAGCAAAATACCCAGTTTTCTCACCTGTCATGCTTGTTCTAACCATTTATGCCAAAAGAAGTTGTTGAAACCAGTCTGTGTTCTCATCACAGCGTACCAGAAGTCTGCCTGAATGCCTTGCGTCTTCCTCAAAAGAAGGCCAGAGGCATTCCTGGACACTTGACTCCATGCTGTTGGCTTGTTAGGAGGGCCTAGGCCACCAGCGCTGAGGCTGGAGAACAACTCCCGTACTGGTGCAGCCGAAACCTAACTAAGAAAATCAAACTGATTTCTGGGAAGTGTAAATTCACTGTGCAAGATCACAATTCCTGTGAAAAAAATTTAGAGATCGGCACCTCAGAAATGGTGGCAAACTGCTCTACTAGAAGATGTAGTCATAGGAAAAGGCAAACCTGGAACCTCCTGTTCCTCTGAAAGCAATGAACAGCACATTTCCTGCACAGGAGCACAGATACAACATGGTTTCTAGTGGGCATGTGCATTACCTTGGCCAAGCCATAGCTGCTTACAGTCTAATGAAGAAGAAAGACTCACTGCAAGTTTTCTGAGTGGGCTCCCACTTGATCACTCCTCTCTCACATGAATAGTCTCTCCTTTTCCTGGCAATTCATTTTCCCCAAATGTTTTTAGAAATTTGTTTTCTTTGAGATTCTACTGATTGCAAAATGGTTGAAGCTTCTTATTAGAAGTTAACCTACAGTGTGATTGCATATTTCCAGAATATGTAATCTATTCTGGAAAAAAGCAGTAGAAATTAATTATTTCAAACCCAGCAGCTAACCCAGTTTCCACATGCCTTACCACTCTACATGTGTTCTGTTACATATCAAATAAAGAATATAGGAGAAGCTAAAAGAAAAAAAAAAAGTCGAAATATTACCTTTTACTCAAATTTAAAGTAAAACTAAGTACTTTGTTTCACACACACAGCAACATGTTTCATAGGAGGAAATATTACAATGTATCTTAGTAAATAGAATGCTTACAGTTTAAATCTCTTCAATGCCATAATGTATGTTGTTTGCTTTTCTATTTGCTCTGATGTCTTTAGTAATTTTGCCATCACCTACTTATAGCATGCAGTCTGATAAATTGTGAGTTTTTCTTTTATCAGGCTTGAAAAAGTGCTGAGCACTTTTTATTACAATCTTACTCTTCCAGGCATTTGTAAGACTTAAAAAAATGAAGCTTTAAAGGTCTGCACAACAACTAGTAATCAAAACAGAATAAAATATACTAGGTGCTACACTACTTCTCCGTTCCTGTCTGAATTCTGCTTTGCCTTTATTTTTATCACAGTGGGGTGCCAAATCTAACATGTTATTACATCAAGTTAAAGAACAGCATTTAAAGCTGAACTATTCCACTGCAGATCATATTATCAGACAAAAAAGGAAATCAGGCTTGGGTAGCTTCTGAGTCGGACATTACAACAACAAAATAAAACAAAACAAATAAACAACAACAACAACAAAATCCAGGAAGGTGGATATGGAGTCAAGAGAGAGAAAATTAGGAAGAAGCAGCATTTTGTAATTTTCAGATGGCAAGTCACACCATTCACACCTTCATACCATACTTCTTGTGTCTTCATGCTACGAGCCTAAATATATGCATTCCAGCTCTACAATTCCAACACATAACCCTGCTCCACCAGACTGTGTCCTGTTCTTTTTTCTGTACTTTCCAAGCTTATCCCAAGCCCTTCCTGCTTTCTTTTCATAGTCCCCCAGCCTGCCAACTGCAGCCACCTCCAGGATCCCAAAGCCCTTCCAGCCTAGGTTTGCTGTACCAGCCTCAGCACTCAGAACATTGCACACATGCTGATCTCTCATATACTCTACACTCCTATTTATAAGGTATCCTGTATTCCCTGACCTGTCCAACCTCAGCATATGACCTAGATCAAAGGTTGAAATAGCTTGTTTTTTTGGTTTTGTGGGGGGGTTTTGTTGGTTTTTTGGGGGTTTTGTTTTTGTTTGTTTGTGTTTGTTTGTTTGTTTGTTTAGAGAGGACAGCCTGTAGCTGCTTTCTTTATTTCTGCCAGAAAAGATATTCTCCCTCAATCAGAGTAATCTATTTTAATAATGTAAGACTAAGAGGAATTACCTGAAGCACCAAAAGCATCCACCATAATTGCAGACAGCCCTGAAATAAATGGCCAGTCTGAACATGTCCTCTTCACAGGCCGCCACTATCTACAGGCCACAAAATACTTCTCAACTCCTTGTAACAGATGCAGGGCTTACTACACACTCCTTTCCCTTAACCAGGGTCTTTCGGTGCCATTTATTACAATTAATGAGCCTTCTGGAGAACAAAGATGAGAAACATGTTATTGTTGATTCTCATCTGAACTTTGTAGCAGCATCTTTGCTGACAGTTTGAGTTTCCAGCACAAGATAATGAGTTTACCAATTTGGGGCTGATTTTACAACTCAAATATTTTGCATTAATAGTCTTCTGGTTTCCATCAGGACTTGTAATTCTACACCAGTTTAGTAATACAAGAACACTGAGGTTCCTTCCTCACAGTCCTAGTAAAGAATCAGTAGAGAAATGTATACTTGCTCTTATGTAAATGTTTTCCCTTGTGATCATATGAACAGGCAATTCTATACTAGGGACAATTTGTGGGTGATCATTCTAGTGGTTTGTTGTCTTAGAAAAGGATCATGGACAGAACTGCAATATGAACTACAGACATTTATAAGTCTTGGAAATCCCCACTTACCATTTTGGAAGTATGTGTTATACTGTTGCCATAAAGGCACTGCTAAGGTGCTGAGGTACCACAGTTGATTATTAGAACCCAGGCCAAGTATATGTCTTTCAAAAGTTTAGTTTAGATGATGGTTTTAGATCACACAAAATACCTTTCATCTCATGAAAATCCCATACTACCACCTGCACATTTACAGGTAATTCTGCACAGTTCATAAGAAGGAGGGCTCAGCTGACCCTGCAGTGTGACTTTCTTTCCTTGCTAGATTCTGTCTGCATAGTGTAAGGTCTCTAGATGAACCAGATGTGTAACACAGCCTTTTCTCTTCTCTCCCACTGCATGCAGAAAAAGGAAATGGGAGATTTCTGAAAGAGTTATGCAGAAAATTGCCCAACCACATCCCTATCCCACAATAAAGAAGTGAAAAGCACTGATGTGCTCTGTACAATAAACCTCACTTGTTAGTTGGGTATATTCACATGCTCTTCTAGATTTCCTCAGTGCTGTTGTGAAGAAAAAAAAAAAAACCTGAAACAAAACAACAAAACAGTAAAGCACATAGCTGGTACATGAATCTCACTCCAAGACAGCACTTGTGATGAGCAGCATAGGTGGGAAAAGGGGAACAGATACTATGACAAAGTTTCACACCCCCAAGTACAGACATATATGTATCTTCTAGGTTTAGGTGAAGCTTGACAAGATGGGTAGAAGTAGAAGGATTAAAAAGGGACTGTTACTGAGAAACTTCTCCTCTCTGCCAGGAGATAAGGAAAAAGGGAGTTACAAGAGGTGAGAAAGGGAAAGAGGAAGGTCACCACATTTTTTTCAGTTTCTCTTAAGTCCTTGAACCCCCTTGCTAAGAGAGAGAGAGAGGCAGAATTGTTCTAATTGAAAAAGGAAATCACTGATATGCAGCCAGGAAAGCTAGTTCACAACATTTCCACCAGGTGGTTGTGCTGTTGTCACCTCACCCTCTTGCACTTGTTCCATTTGCATTCCTACCCACATCCCCAAAAACATTTCTTCTGGCTCTTTCATGTCACAATGCAAGCATGTCTTAATCTTTACCATTTTAAAATGAGATTCAGCTTGTCCCTCCAGCTAGTCTCCCCCTTCTCCCTTTAATTTCTGAACTTCCTACCCACATACAGTGAGCATGTCCTCTTCAGCATCCCAGTCTGACTTTTATATCCCAATCTGACTGTACTGTCTACTGTTATTATATTATGTCAGCTATCACTGCTCACAAGCTACTTGTTGAGTAACTAGCTCCACATTTCTCTCCCTAAATACCACTGTGAAAGATTAACAAACCCTGTATCTTGCAAATTCTATCTGCAGAATTTCCCCAAAACAGGCACTTTCCTATCTATCCACATACTTATAATTATTGTCTGGTCAATGTACCACATCCACATCCCCTGCCCTGGCTTAACAGAAGCAATTTTACCCTAATTAGATCTTGCTGTTGTGAAGATCTGTTTATTAGCCTGCTATTTTGACCTTGCCACCTCTCCCTTTATGCCCCTCTGCTGGCTCCCTCTTCTGTAATATATCAAACACATGCTGTTGCTTTTCCCTTTCCAGACCTATTAGTCCATCCTTCCTCATCCTCTTATCTAATAACCAAGACATTGACTTTCACACTGACCTACCCTGTGACCTACCTGCCAGTCTTAATTGTCCATATATTTGTCTTTCAAGTAAGACTTAATGTTTTCCTCGTACTAACTCCCACCTCATTTTTCTCTATTATAAGCCAAACACCCCTTTGTTGTCACACTAACATAAATTTTAGGCAGCACATGGTCTATGCTCTTCTGTGATCTACAGCCTTTTATGTGGACTGATGAGCTGATTCCTTGTCTGTGTCATCTATTTGGGCTGGATATTTTCCCTGGTGACAATCAGTACAATACTATCAGTAGAGAGTAAGGATAACACTAATTGTGATAAATAAATAAATAAACAAACACAGAAACCAGCAATGTGTCAAACCACAGGGAAGGAAATCAAAAATAGGCTAAGGAGAATAAAAGGTGTCCCACAGAGATAAGTGCTATGAGAACTGTTTGTAGTCTTTCCTACACACATACTTCCCTGCATGCAATCAGAATTGTTCAGACATTGAAACTCATGAAGAGTTAGTTCAGCTCCAGCTGTAGCTACAGATTTTTCAATCAGACCCATCTCTGAAGGACTCAGACACAAGAATGTTGAAGCCTTGACAATCTCTGCAGAACAGAAGATGGTGCTGTTGTCACTGACATTCAAGTTCTGTGCCTTTCAAGTTTTTTTCTGGTGAAAAGAAAGTAAGTGATAGTGAAGAAAAAGAGAGGAGAGAAAGTAAAAGGAAAGGTATAGGAAGAAAGTAACTGATATTTTCTAGATTTTTTTTTCCCCCCCACTGGAGAAATTTAGAAACTCAAAGAGAAGATGATAAATGCACAGAAAACCAAAAGGACTATCTAAAAGAGAGACCAGATCTGGAATTTTCAAGAGGTGTAGTACAGACGGAGGTGTAAAAGTAATTTGGAAAGCAGAGAGGGCAGCACACACGGTATGCTGGATGAACTCTTCCTCATTTCCCTGAAAATGCTGCAACCTAGGCTTCGGAAGGTGTTGAATACTGTCAGTTCCCCAGTGACTCCATAAGGAGTTACTATGGACCATCATCACCTGGGAAGATCAGGGTAAGTGTGTATCAAGTCAGGTATTTGAAAACAGAGACATCAAAAAACAGTGGGAATTTTCAAAAAGTATCTTAAAATAATTGAGAGGAGAAGGAGGAAGAGCAGAATCAGGCAGGCAGTGAAGAGCTCTAACTGCAGCACGGGCCTTCTTGCACTGAATCACAGACTGCACGCTTTCAGCATTATCGGGACTGTGCTACATGGCTTCCTTTCTTTATCTGCATGGGAAAAAAGAGCACAGGAAAGAAAAAGTAAGGTATCTTTTGGACACTACTGTTAGTATTGTGCTGTGAGATTATTCACACCTGTGTAAGAGATTCCAGCCTGAAATTCTTCTTTGACTGAACAGGAGGACAGCTACATTCACCGGAAATACTCCAATATTCTTGGGCTTTTTAGGATGTTTGTTTTAAAAATAAAGCTGGAGTTCTGCTGTTGTAACACTGTAAACATCCTGTGTTCAGAAGCAGCATTTAAAGGCAGCTGATGAAAAGCAGTTAGGTCCAATTAAACATTCCTAATGATGGGAAGTTGCAAATCTGCTATGTGGTTTTTCACTGTGAGCTACAAAAGGGAAGTTAAGTTGGTAAATCTCTAGTTAGACTGAGTGCAGTGGAATGGTCAGGAAAAGATGAATTAGTAAAAAGAATTAGATAAAATCCTTTGCCATCTGTCTTCATTTTGCTAATCTACTTGACAGGACACTCCTGAAATCTGCAGTCATTTTTTTATCTGCTTCATGTAGCTAAATAGCATTTGCTGTACAGACTGGAATTAAAATGCTTCCCAGTAACAGCTGGCTTCCCCATTTATTGACCCTCCTTGCTTTCATTAAACAAAAAAAAAAAAAAAAAAAAAAAAAAAAAAAAAAAAAAAAAAAAAAAAAAAAAAAAAAAAAAAAAAAAAAAAAAAAAAAAAAAAAAAAAAAAAAAAAAAAAAAAAAATCAGGATTTTCCCTTCAGCTGAAGGCTGCGCCATTCATTTTTGACCTCTCCCTCTTGCTCAGACTCAGAGCTAGGTGGTAAAGATTAAATAGATTTTACCATTGGGAACCAAAAGGGCTGTTGAAATGTATGTAATACATGCTTCTCCAGCTTTCAGCCTGAAAAGCATATGTAGATCTGGAAGAAATGTGACAAATGAGAGAATGTCCATATGGTATCACAGTTTCTCCGTAACAGCTTTTGTCTATAGGTCTTCATCTAGCAAATCATGTAAACATGAGCTTATCTCTAAGCACATGCCTGAGTATTTTGCTGCCTCTGGATTTCAATGTACAGGGGATTCTAGTGATAATGAACCAGATAAGAGGATCTACTATAGTGGGGAAAATACTCTGTAGCTTCTGTGTGAAAATTTACCAGCTTTGGGAGCTTTTAGTCCTCTTAAAGCCCTGGTTTTATTATTGGGAGTAATAATAAAGAAAGGTAGATTAAAAAAAAAAATACAACCCAAGCAAACCGCAAGGACCATTCTGGTTCTCATTTACTTCCTTGGAAATTTAGAAAAAATGCTGCTTTTTGGAGAGGTAAGGGAGGGAGGAAAGAAGAAGGGAAGAGAAGGTGGAGGCAGGGAGGAAGCTTTCACTTTATTTCCAACTTCTAGATATTTTTCTTCACAAATGTGAAGGTTTGCAAGTCAGTGTCTTTTCAGAATGCACATTATGAAGAACTTTGTAGCTCCTTGGCTTCACAAAATACAGCATTGGTGAGTAGCTCTTCAGAGCTAAAGTTAATTTGTCCCTTCTGGAAGCAAAGAGACAGCCTCCTAGGTACAAAAAAGTTATCTTTGGTTTTCAGATCAGTGGAGGAATAGGACAGCCAGTGGTTAAGACCATTGTTATTTCCACAGTGGGAAGTCAGGTTGTGAAAGGCCCACACCAGTGCTGCCTTCCATCTCTCACAGTCCTTCACATCAACGGGAAGCAAGCAACACCAGGTTTAAAATATTCTCCTTCATATTCCACAGTACTTTAGGTTACGCTGGTTTAGCTAACCCCACAAGGGAAAAAGGAGGAATCAGTTGTGTCAAGATATGTCCACATTTCAACTTGTGCATTTGACTTCAGAGAAGTATTTCCAAGTTTATTTTGAATTTCCCGTACTAAAAATAAAGACAGAACAAATCGGTTCAGTTTAGCTGAGAACAGCAGCTTTGGAAGCATTAGGCAAGAAGAAGCTCTAGTGTTTTCAAAACAGCTCCTGATGCTGTTGTCTTTAATGGGGATGGCTAATCCTCCCTGTTTTCTCATATTCCCAATGATTCTCTCTAAGTGGAAGCCTGCCAGTTATTCTGCAAAACTCCTGACTCATTCCGACATCATTCAGAGCCTTCTTAATTGATTGCAGGATATCTTCAAAGTCAGAGGAGGGCCCTTGTTTGATGCTGTGAAAGCTTTGCCAAGAGGTTACGACCTCTTCAGTTTCTGTAGTGTGTTTTAAAGATAGTGGGATCAAAGGGAAAACCTCTGGATCAGCTAACTTTTAGAAATACCTCAGTTTTACAATTTCATTATTAAGACATTGGGTATTACTTAAAGTATTTTTCAATTATTAATTAATTATTTAGCTTGGTCTTGCAGGTTTACTTTGGGTTCTCTTCCTGCTGCCCACACAGGAATAGTAAAAAAAGAGACATTTATCATATTGTCTTAACATTTCTTTTTTGCTTCACTCATATCTAAATTTCATAAAAAATTATAATAGTAGTCTTTTACACATTTATGAGGTCTTTCATTAAGGTCCTTTCAAAGCATTTTGTAGACAAAAATGTATGAAGCTTCAAAGCACATTGCTGAGGTATTTATTACCACATTTTTACACTCAGGAAAATGTGCCACAACAATCACACAACTTGAAGACCACAATAACTAGTCATCAAGTTTTGGGCAATAGAAACACTTTAATGGAACCCAGCATTCAGAAGCTGAATCATTTTCTGAAAGTGTGGCTCTCCTTTAGTAGCTGTTCAAAAATGGAGGCATTCAAAATAACTCTTCATCTTTGAGAATCTTGACATTAAGATGTTTTCTTTGACCTCCACCTCCTGTCACTGCATCTAATTAGTTTTGGGATTTTTTAAAATCATGTTGCATAATTCTTGAAAATTTCCATCGTAGAACCATAACACTATATTGCAAAAAAATTTGCTTTCTTCAGAAAAAAAAAGAGATTCAATTTTCAAGTATTTGATCTTAGCCTAGACCCCTTCTGGTTTTCATTGAAATTACTGTATACATGAATGCTGAGCAAAGCTGTTTCTTTGGACATTTTGAAATCGTTTTCATGGGAAACTGGTTTTATAACACATACTCATACTGGAGTTACATTTGTAAGCCTACTCTAGAGATCTTTGACCATCTGTACTTTAAAAAAAGTAGTGATTACAGATCACGGCACAGAGTTTTCCTCAAAAAACACTCGGAAAACAAAACTCAGAGAGAAAACTCACAACTTTTGGTTAGCCCTGCAAGGAAGTTCGCACGTGAACTATCATAATGCCTGTTCTAGATTTAGCATCATTACTAGGCCAAAATGCATGTTCCTTCTTTACCTTTCATATGAGTTTCACATACTGAAAAGGTCCTAAACGTCTGTGTTGATACATGGTGATTGATACTAAATGTATAAATTCTAGCTAGTTCCATATTCTGGACTGTAAGGCATCTTAAAATGTGCTGCAACTAAGAAAAACAGGTCTAAAAATAACATAGAGGTGCGTGCATGCTTGAGTTTGTGTGTGGAAAGGGAATACAGCATTTCTCATCTCTTGATAGTTCTATGTAAATATATTCAGTTTATATTATATAAATACTTTCTCCACCTAAACAGCATTGAGGCAAATTCATCCTGGACTCTTAAGAGAAGAACCATTTGTGTAGCTTCTAATTTGTGAATCACCTCTAATAAATAACTTGTTGCAAGATATACTTAGTTAGTCATGGCTTATGATATGAAGTCCAAGACAAAATCCTGTTCATGCTGGTATGGAGTAATAAGGACTTAAAACAGAGTTAGCTAGATATAGGGAAAAAAACTAATTTTTCAATAAAATTTACTTTTACTTTAGAAAGAAAATGAACTAAAAATTATTTTTTTCTATGCTCACAGAACCAAATTAAACCTTTCCTTTATCTTAAAAAATACCCTCATCTGGAAATAAATTTGATAAAATAAATTTCAGTAATAATTAGCAATAATTCTTCATTCAGGGCCTCATAAGTGACAAAATAAACACGAGAGATGAAGGAAAAGGGGGAATATTAAAATAAGTAATCTTATTCCTAGAAAAGAACCTGATTTTTAAGTCCTGCAATAGCTAAGGAAGCCCAGCAGATGGTGGAAGGAGACCACAGTGCTAAAGGAATGCTCTTGGCATTTTGCTCGTTATAGACATTAGCCCTTAAAGGAAGTTATGGGCTTATTATTCATAAAGTCATGTAAGTGTTTAAAACAAAAATAGGACCAGAATTGTTTTGGCTATGCATTTTGTGTAAAAAAATTTAGGTGGAATCATGTAAGACGGATTTAGATCAACATGGCAAATATATTCTTTTCAACTATGGAGCTGAGGTTTTGTTTTAAAGCCAATAGACATAAATGACAGTTAAAAAAAAATCAACTAATAAAAATGCTAGCGGCTGTTTTTATTTTGTGTCTAATTGTTGTTGTGGAGGTATTGCATTGTATTTGTCTTTTTTTTTCAGGGTTTTTTTTTGGTTTGCCAGCATTTTGATTTATTGTTCATCTGGTTACTGAAGATCATATCTGCATTACCCAAAGCTGTATCAAGAAGAAAAAGACATTACACTTTTCAGACCATATTTGCTGAGTGACAAGATCCTGCAGAGCTCGCTAGCTGCAGCAGCTTTCTGTCATGAGTGCCAGTGAAGACTTGGAATCCAGCAATATGTCTGCTGTAATCCTAAGAAATGTACAATTGGAGTCTGACATCTTGTTTTATCTGGTTCATTCTTTAAATATTCTCTCTTTAAATATTCTCTCTCTCTCTACTATGTCTTATGTCATATCAAGATAAACATTAAACACCTGAGAGATGATCTAGATCAAAGGCCCCCCAATTTTTCTCTGTAAAGGATCAACTATTATATAAAAACTATCAGTGTTACTGCGGTTTTGGTGACACTTTCAGTAATTAGAATGGGCTTCAGAAATACAAGGACAGAAATGCTAGCAACCCCTTTTTGCAGTGTTATGGAGAAGTACTGGATGACAGGCAGTAACTTTGAAGTCACAGTATGACACATCTCTTTCTACTCATCATTTTGACACCTAAATCCCACAAGCACCCCAAACACTCCTTGGCCTTAGCAGGAGGCCCATAAAAATACATTCCCCTAAGAGTTTTCAAACAACTAGGCTTATTTTATTACAGCAGGCTGAAAATAAAACCAATGGGAGTTTAGACACTTTTTTGATCAGCGGGAATTCTATCATTTGGGCGGAAGCAGGGGAGGTGAGGGCACGTATCTCCTGCTCAGTGACTCTAAGTGGGCTTATTTTGTTGGGCCTTTTGCAGACTTGGTGGCTGTGCCCGGTAGGCGCTCACTGCTCAAGTTTGAAAAGCTTGCTCTAAGGACACTGTCTTTTATGATCTTCAGAATGAACAGCAGTTGCTTATTTCTGTCCCCAGAGCAGTTTCCTAAAATGATGTATCTATAAGGTGCACTCCCAGGGCCACCAGAAATGTCACTCCTCCTGCCCTTTGCAGCAGGTAGGGAAGCCTGACTGGCCAGGGCTGTGCTTCCTGAGGGGACTGAGTGCCTGCTGCTCCCTGCCTCCCTTCTGTCTCCCACCCAGACTGCAGCAGCCTGCTACCTGCAGCTCAACCTTTCTGTGCTGCAGGTTTATCCCTTCCTCTATGCTTCTCATCCAACGCTCGCTCAGGTGACATTATCCTCTGCCTGAATATCCAAGTCCCAGTTGGGCACTTTGGTTTTGTAGCTTTATTCACGTTTGAGACCACAGCATGAAACATGAACAGCATAACCTTTGTGAATCTTTAATGTATATTCTTTATATCTGTTTCATTTTATAGCTAATGTATTGGGTTGGGGGGGGGGGTGTGTGGTTTTTTTCTGTTCACTTCTTCTGGGAGCAAGGCTTTTTTCCTCTGTGTCTGAAGAGGCTATTCTTTCATGCCAGAGTACTGTACTGCCTTGTGTACACCTGGAAGTAGCCTTGATGTTGGAACTCATGTATCGTTCACTCATGATCACAGATGACTGCATTCTGCCCGAGTTTTTCAGCATTGTATATCTGGGGTATCACATCTATTCCCACAGTCACTGCTCTTATGCTTTGATCTGTGCCTCGTCAAAAGGTCTGCAAAGTGAGTAACTCACTGTTATGTCTGTATCTTCTGTGCATAGCAAGTTAATGTATTTAAGGTTTCATGGAAATATATATTTACAAGTCCAATATTACATGAGCAAGAACTTATCAGCTCAAGAAAATAGTTTGCATCCCAAAACATGGTATGTCCAGAGCAAACAATCTGATATGAATACCTTGTCCTGCTGGTAGTTCTGAGAGGACTTTATTTCACCGGTCACAGGAGACTTTGGCTTTCACCTGTTTCTTCTGTATGTGATTTCTTTCGTCGCTACAAGTCACTTTAACAGTGACACTGCTCAAGGTTTCAGAAGATGGAAGCAGATTGAGCCACGTTTTCTGTGAGATTGTTTCTGCCTTCAAGAACAGTAATGCTATGTATTTTCTTTATGTTCTTTGGCACAAATAAAATTTCAGGCATTTTAAGTGCTAATTTGACTTTGCCATTTGGTGGCAATGCTGTGGTGATGATTGAAGGGAGTAAATTTGAGGATGGATTTCAAGCAAACAGATCTGTGTTCCCACTTTGTGGAATATTCTGTCCATTGCTTTAAACTCACTCACTGGCCAGAAGTCTGAGTAGCAGCCCACATAGCGAAATTTGGGGTTGAGAGGCACATTCATGTTCTCCCTGTGGATGGTGGGAAGAGCAGTGTGTTTCCATTTTTTCATTGCTGGTTGCCCTATACATGCCACAACAGACCACCAGATGTTGGCTAGCCTCTGGCATATTTGGCCAAGACAGACTATTTCTGGCTTGCTCTGCACAGCCTGCAGCTCCAGAGGATAGCTGGACAATTCCCAAAGAAAATGTCCATTCCCAGCAATCTGGGTATCATGATTTCCTGTACATTCAATCTGTTTTAATAGATTCAGTACTCTTGAAAATGGAGACATTTCCCTCTGCTTTCTGGTCTTTCTAATATTAAAAAAAAAAAAAAAAAAAAAAAAAAAAGAGTGTTTCTGTTTGGATGTATCTCTCTGTTCTGCTGGAGATACTAAAATCAAGCTATAGGTTAGCAAATGGAACATGTCTTTTTCTAATGTGTAGAACTCCTCATTAGCAATATGTTATATATCTGCTCTTTATTAAAAGTTGGATAGTTAAGTGTCTGCTCCTTCACATGTGTAATTGCTGTATTCTCTGATGATACCACTTGTCCATATTGCATCTTTATTCAGGAGCTATATCAATGACTTGCACATGCGTGAAAACTGTGGAGGAAAAGTTGTCAGATAGGTTGCAAATCCCAACAGACTCCGAGTGCAGTCTGTGCATCTGAGAGTAGTAAGCTCCTGTATTGCTCTAAATTGCTAAGGTTGGTCTCGGCTCTTGGGACATCAACAGATGTCTCATACAGGGTACTGCAAACAATCCCCACACCATTATGGTTTTATTCAGCTCTAGATCCGTTCCCTGAGTCTTTCTAACTGACAGATGAAGATGGGATCATGATGTATCACATCTTCTGCCACATAGTCTCTGCCTCCATCCCCAGAACATCAGCAGCCATTACACAGATCCCTCAGAGTTCTCTTAATACAACTTGCTGACAGCACTGATGCTCTCCCACCTCATATCTGATCCCAGTGGTACTCACAATCATTTTCATCTGCTCTTTTCCTGGATGTAGTGAGGTACTTTCTTTCCTTACCCAACTGTTCTTGTCGATACCCCATGTACCAATAATTTGTTCGTTCGCACCAAGATGGATATTTCCTCATTTGTAGCTATTCAGTTGAATACTCTTTTCCAGCTTATTGAAAGTACCTCAGTTTTCAGAAAGGGGTAGGTTGTCTGGCTTCTCAGCATCCAAACTGCTTATGTGACACATTACTTAACATCACTTAAAAATGTCCTCCTTTTCCATTCCTTCTACTGCTCCAATTTTTTTTTCTTTTTATTCTGTAGTCACTCCTGGAGGCACAAATCGAAAAGACAGAAATAGATGAAGGCAATTGTATGCCTGGAAGACATCCTCCCCTTCAAACACTTCTTGATATGCCTCCTAACAGCTTCATTGCAGGGATGTTAGCAAATATTGCCAGCTCTGCACATGTAATTATTTTTTTTTAAATTTGTTCTGCATCCATGGCCTGTATGAATTGTTTGCTTCAAACTTAAAGCCCCTCTGTGGTGACAATTCACTGGGTGCAGCTGAAAGGATTTGTTGTTGCCAGCATCACTGATTCAACCTACAATTTACTTTGCCTAATGGCACAGGGTCATTGCATTGCTTTAATTCAGCTTTGCATGGTTAATATTTCTTTCCTTCCTTGGCACAGCTGTAAGGAAGCCTTTGCAACCTAACACATTTAGTAATGTCCTACTGTCTCCATAGCATTCATTATTCTAACTAAGTGCTGCTGCTTTCTCTTGGCACATAGCACAGAGTTCTGGTTTTGCCCTTTTGCATCATACTAATGCCATTGCTGTGCACCCTATCACGTGTACATTTTTCTCACAACAATAAAGGTCTTCCCTGATGTTTTCTGCTTCATACTTAGGCATTTGCTTTTTACCTTATTTTATGCTTCTCAGTTCTACCTTCTGAACTAACCATGTCTACCCCACCTGTGTTCCACTTTTGCAGTAGCTTTAGACACTCCTATAGTTTACTATCCATGAGGACAGCTTTTCTTTCAGCAGTCTCATTGCATTATTTTTCCCACTTATGAATCTACCACTAATTACTTCAGGTTTTAAGATTGCATACTCGCATGAGTCAGCCATTTTCTGCACAATTTGGCAGCATACCAATCCATTGTTTCTCCTGCTTCTTGATTACACAACTGTGGGGCAGATACCTTCCTTATGTGTCATTTTTCTGAGGACTGGAAATGCTTCTGAGACATTTCTAGGATTTCACATGGAGTTCTTCCAGTCTGTAGTTGGTATACATCCAGATACTGCAGAAACACGTGGGAGCTATCACCCAATACAGCTAGCAGCATGAATGGCCTTATTTTGGCTTCCTGTTTACCCAGCGCCACAGCAATGTGTTTATATTTCCCATGTGATTCTAAGGAAGGGCTAGCAGAGGTACTGCCGATACTTCCTGTTTAATTTTCTGCAGCTTTGGGACAGAAACCTGATAGGAACCCATGATAGAAACTCTGTACTTCTGAAGTGTAATGCTGTCTTTTTTTTTTTTTTTTTTTTCCAGTCTTCATAGGTGTCTGTGACACAAGCCTGCCTAATCTCTTTTGCCACCCTATCCAATGTCCACACTGGCACTAAATATGAACTTGACAGAGAATCAGGGAGCCAGAGCAGGTTACTGGTTCTTGTCTTCTCCCCTTTCCCTCCCACTCTGGGAGTGCTTCTGTGGCAAGGAGCTCCCCTGCTTTCAAGCAGAACTACCTTCTATTCTGCAGTTCATACAGCCTGTCCCAAAAGGAAATTGCCGGCTCTGCCTTTATCATGCTAGGGCAGACTCTAAACAGTCAACTAGGGAGGGACTGCTGTAATGGAGACTGTGGATTTTGTGCAGGAGTCAAAGCAAGAGACAGCTGTGCAGCCTGAAAGATGATCAGAAGATAAAATGACAAAGGCTGAAATTCTAAAGACATTCTAATGCCAATTAGAAGTCTGAAATCTTCCTGGCTTGCCCTGCCCCAGAAATTCAGATCAAATCATGTACTGAGCTGTTCCCACAAAAGGAACTGGAAATTCAATAGGTCAGACTGTCAGCTAGAATAAGTCCACTGACTCCGAACTACTCCACTTTCTGTCATCAGAGAACCTGGCCCCATGACTGTGAGCCTCAGATTTTCCACGTGGCTGTTTCCTTGGGAGTTGCATCATCACCCTGCACAACAAGGAGAGTCCAAGGTCACCGTGTAGGAAGATTTTTAAAGAGGCAAAGCAAGCTCAAGTTCATGTTGTGCCTTGTTTAGTAGCCTTATGGATCAGTATTTTCCTCAGGTTCCACATGGTTGGTGACAGATGTCAGTTCTGACTCCTTCAACTCACACCAGAATATGAGGACGTCAAGGACCCACAGAGTAGCTGTGCTATGCCTTTGCTTCTGGCCAGTCCCATCCCATCTATGATACAGTATTTGTGGCATCAGGGTACAGATAAGAAATGCCTTAAAAGCATTAGTTTCCCTCACTGCTGTCTCCTGACCTGCTATTCATTAATATGGAAAAGATTATCTTTTATCTTGGTTTTGCAGTAAGAACCTAAATCATAAAATAATATGTAGGATTTCTAGGATGAGCAATGCCAATGAGAATGAGTTTTAGAAATTCTGCTTGAAATTTCCAAAGCATGACATTCCCCCCTAGGCATAGAGCCTGCAGACAGTTCTGTGCGTCAGTTAGTCAATAACGAGGTGCTAAGTCACCCATTCAGTCTCAGGTGGGTTGCTCCATCACTGAGATTCAGCCAAAAATCAGTTAGGAAGAAGAACCTTTAGTGCTGCTCTGAAGAGGGATGATCATTACCTAACGCATCTCTCCTGGAAAAGGCATGAATTCCGTAATTTACTGATTCTTTCCCATTACTGACTACTGTCATCTTACATGTTGTATATCATATTAACAAAATAAGAGCTCCAGTGTGATCCCTTCCTGTCCCCTGCTGTCACCCCAAACCTTTTACATGAGGACTGAAAATCTAAACTGTTTTAATACTGTCAGAACAGCAGGGGTAAAAACTCTTAAAAATGAGTTACTAATTATTGATGTGAATGCTCTTTACATCCATCTCTTATTAACTATCTCAATGGAATGATTCAATTGAATATTGCTCAGTGAGAAGATCCATTTGTCATACTTCTTTAATTTTTTATCCATTTGTAAAGCGTCCCAAAACCTAGCCAGCAATAAAACAGCAAAGAAATTGCCCAAGGCATCCTCTTAAAGAAGCAGTATGGGCTGGGTTCTGTTCTGCCACAGATTAGTCTAAATGGTAGTTATTCCATGATGTCAGTGAAACTGAACTGCCTAAATGCAGAGGCGAATCTGGCCCCATGATCTAATTCTGTGATGAAATTGCTAGTGTAAATAAATGAGTGTTGCTGTTCAGTGCTTCCCCCCACAAAGTGCTTTAATGAATAATGAATTTTATGAATAAGCTTTACTGAATGACTGAATACATTTTAACAGCCAAACTAATAAAAATCAGAAGTTAGAACACTTTTCTTCACACTTTCCTCTGCTGCCTTCCTTTGCTTCCTTGAACCAGAGAATTGCCCTTTTAAACTACCTGTCAATCACACATACAATAACCACATCCCACAAGGTGTTATCAAACTGCAAAACTGGCCAGTTTTTAATTCCAGGAAAGACATTCCATATTTGTTTTAAACATCTAACTTAGGTTTCAAAATACAAGTGCTGAAACAGAACAAACCTTTTAGCATTTATTCCTTCCTTCCCTCCGCCCCCCGAGATTAAAATCCATTCATTTCAATCAAGTCATTCAGGGAAAGGCTGTAAAATGAATGACATAATTAGCCACTTAATATACTGCATATGGAATTTTAATTCTAGCTGAAAATCAGAGAGGCTTTTCTAAAGCTCTTCACTGAGAAAAAAAAAAATAGTGATATTTGAAGACAGCCAACGCTTTTCAGCTTAGTGCTACTTTTTTATTTGGGTTCCCTAGTACTCTACCATTATGGAATAAACCTTCTTGACTTCTATCAGAAGGGGCAAATATACAGGTGGAAGAAGTCAGGAAGACACTGAGAGTAAGGACCTAGTTTTGCCAGGTTACAATGCAATCACGAAGAACCAAATGACTGCTCCCCTTACTGAAATCTATGAGAACCAGTTTTGGGACAACTTTCTGAAATGTCTTCCAAGATCCTCAAGCACAAAAATCAAAAATGAAGGCACCCTCAATCAGTCTGTACTGCTGAAAACACTTAGTCATACACCTAACGTCATACAAATAACATGTATCTTATCCAGCAACACTTTTAACCAAACACCTTCTGACCAAAGCAATGGGATTTTACGGCTGCAGCTTAAAAAGTAATCAAAAGAAATGAGTAAAGCGCACCTTACAGAAGAACTAGAAGGCAACTGGGCAGCTTGCTATCTGATGAACTTGACTGTCTCAGTAACCAGTCTATCCTGTTCAATCCTGCTGGCCCCTCATTTCTGTCCTTGTATTGACATATTCTGCAGGCGTTTAACCACATTACTGAGTCAGGTAACACTAGAAGATGACCCATTAGCCTGTTAGATTAAACAAGAAACACTACACAGTAGGTAATAGCCAAAGGGTAGGGAATGGAAACAAGTCAACATTACTCAAGGGTTAGAAAGATGTTCCAAAATGTAATCTGTGTTCATTACATTGAGTAAATATACAGTCAACCTCCATTTGCACAAGCCTTGATCACATGAAGAAATAATTTCAGGGGAAAAAAGCCACATTCCACAAGTGTGGAATTTGTGCAATGAAATACTCTCCCCCACATGTGCTCCTCCCAGGCTTTGGGAGAGATCTCATTTACCTGCATTACTTTCACTGCCTGCTGCTGGCTTTCAGATCCATATGTCCTATACCACAGGGAACGCAGCAAGAAGTACAGTGGTTCAGCTGTGAAGAAAAAGTCGCGAGAAAACTATGGGGGCCAAAGGAAAGGTTAAAAAAGTATGTGTTTAAAGTGTTGAAACCCCCTGGCAGTGACCTACACCCCAGATTACCTTAATTGTACTACCCTCCTTTTTTTGTTTGTTTGTTTTGTTCTTTTTGTGAAAACCAAAACAACTGTATTAACAATATACTTATCGGTATGTCTAGATTATTTCTGGTTTGGTTCTTTTCATTATTTTTTTCCCAAGCATTGATCTGAACATTGTAAATCTGACTTTCTATTTGGATTGCACATGAGAGGTTTTTTTGTTATTCTAGTCTGAGAAGGAACCTTCTCATCCAGACTAATGGAAACCTTTGAGAGTTCCCTCATACCACATCACGACTATCCCATGCACTTTATTAGTTGCAAAACTCCAGTTACTGCAACATTATTCTCAGCCTCACCTGGTATACCTCGTTGATAGGGAAAAATTAACAAAGCAGATGAAGGCTTTTATGGAGATCGGTAGCACCTAAACACTAAAAGGTGTGAGGCCATTTCCCTGAAGAATTCTTGTAGGAGCACAAAGCCTAGTACCACAACTGCCACACATGAGATGAAGGTGTGCACCAAAATTTTGGCTCTTTCTTCCATGCCCCATGGGCATGGAAGTTAGAATCAACAGGGTTGTTGGTTCTTTGGGGGAGAGATACAGGCCTTGCAACACCACTGAAAGCCCCTTCCCAGAAAACTACTGAAGGAGCTTAGGCCAGCAGTTAAGAGTCACATGCCATTCTTTCTTTTTGATTGCTAAATAGGATTGATTGGGAAAGAGAAGGGATCAGTCCGGTTTTTCCAGTATTCCAGCTCTCAGCCTCTTGGGGACTTGGTGCTGAGGCAAGAGCCATTGCTCTGATCCTTTACGTAACCAGGCTGCTGGCCCTGAACTCTGGCACCTTGTTAACCTCTGGAGCCCCACCCTGGCACCCTGTTAACCTCTGGAGCCCCACCACCTCTCACCTGGCAGCTCTGCAGTGCAGCCCTCAGATGTTACATATCAGTCATCACACTGAAATGCAAAGATTTTATTTTTAGATGTTAATGAAGGTCCCCTCACAACATGCCTGGCTTCATACAATGCTCAATAAAATACACCAGCAAAGGCCTGCAGACAGTTAAGTCATTTCACTGCAGAGTTAAATTGTACAAGACATACAAAATCATCCTTTCCAGCCTGAGCCAACACAGAGCCTGGCATTGCAGTCTTGACAGTCAGCATATTTGGAAGCAAATGAGGGACTCACCACTAATGCCTGGCAATTTTGAAAGTGTAATATTACAAAGACTTTAAAAATCCATCTCAGAGTGCTCTGCTTCCATGCACCACTTTTTTTCTCCTTTAATTATTTGATGTTTTCAGCTGCAGGAAACACCCCCCCTGCCCTTGGAGCAAGAGCAACTGTGTCACAGAGATCACGGTCCCTTTAAAGTTCATGTGGTTACAACATTGCTGTCCCACTTCTATCACAAACTGTGTCACTGCACATCTGGTCTGACTGTGCCTGTTTTCTGCATGCCCTTTCCTGCCTAGGAATCACCTTGAGCAGATGTTACCCTCCATCCAATGGCTGGAGAGCAGCCATGGTGGCACCGGTCCAATGAAGGAAACTGATGAGCCATCATGTTTCCCCATCCAATGCCAGCAGGGCCCTGGCTTGATTGCTCTCTTAAAAATGCTGCATCCAGATGGAAATTCCCACTTGGAGAAAACTCTCCAAAATGCACATACCCACAGGACATTACTGGGCAAAAACAAGAAGAAGAGTCTGTTTATGTCTCTAAAGTCTGCCTCCTCTCTAATTTGACTGCAGGCCTCGTTATTCCTGTTGTGCTCAGTGCAATAGCTTACGCTGTCAACAGGAGGATTTATC
The DNA here is from genome assembly GCF_003031625.1 of Empidonax traillii. Lineage (NCBI taxonomy): Eukaryota > Metazoa > Chordata > Aves > Passeriformes > Tyrannidae > Empidonax > Empidonax traillii. Next base: position 265,460 of record NW_020955783.1, read on the forward strand.
AGGGCAGCCAAGCACTGACTGACTCAGCACAGTCAGAGCTCAAGAATTCCCTGAGGATGGATGGACAGAAGTCAGCATGGAAGACAGCATCACCAGTATTCAGCTCGCGCTGTCTGCAGGGGGAAGCTCTTCTACAAAATACAATACAGCAGTAGGCTAATATAAACTCCTTTTCCCCTACAACCTCTCCCTTATTCTGCACAAAGGCAGAAGGCTGTTTCAGTCTGACTGTGTTTAATGTTCCCTGGCCCACTCCGTGAGATGCAAGAGACATGCACAATGACAACATGAAACTTCAGCATGCTGCTTTCCCCCAGTACTGTCTTGAACTACAGACCATGCTTGCCACCTTTGCACCACACTTCCTGAGTGAGTTAGACCCACAGAACTTCTCTGCTCAGGGCCTTCCACATTACAGACCTGCAGCAATCTTCTAATGCTCCTGCTGAAGAAGTCAACAAATAAAAAAACTTGGGGGATATCTTCTACAACACACACACTTCTCATAATGGCAGGTGTAGAGAAAAATTTAGAAAAGGTGGCTGAGGTACTCTGAACACTGTTTAGCTGGGAGGACATTATTTCTGCATAGTTTCCTGAGCTGCCATTTCAAACATAATGCTTTGAGTGGGATTTGTCTCACTATACTTTAGATATCTACACCTGAGCAAGTCACCTTTCATACTCAAGGCAGAGAAATAGACATGTCTGGGGTGTGAATCATCTGATTTACTTTATACATCCCCTTTAGACTAAGATGAATCACACTCAAGAAGTGCTTATTTTCTCCATTGACTATCGGGAATCAAGATGAATACTCAGATACAGACACCTACCTTTGGTCAGATGACTCTTACTCTACACCTGCTGGAACACAGCTTCAGGTAGCATCCTCTGCAAAGGCAACCATTACCCTGCCTCTGTCTGTCACTCACCCACACTGTAGCCTGTAACCAAGGAGGCTGTTTACTCAAGGTTCCACTCCAAAATATGCTACATGTCCGAAGCCAGCACAGGGATCTGAACACCAGCCTTTGCTACAGAAATTAATGGCAGAAGTAACTGGGAAATGTATTATTATATTGAAGGAACTCCCAGAATGGAAAGGTAAAACTGGAGTAACATGCATGGAAGGAATTATCATTATTGCTATGGAAGATGGGATCCCACTAAAGATATTCAGTCCAGGATGGGGGCTGGGGAACAGCCTGGTTTCTGCTGGCAACTGTAACAACACGAACTATCAAAAAAAAAAAAAAAAAAGTTATCAACTATCAGCAGCTTTTGCATTTTTCACAAAACCCCAAAAAAAGGAAAAGGAAGTATCCTTTTGCAGAATGCCTGCATTCATCTCTGTGAAACCAGGTATAGTTAAGGCTGACTTCTACTGCACTCACAGCACTGGAGACCTGATGTGCACAGAGCTCAGAGAAGTGGTAGGTTGTCTGTTGGCACAGCCTTCCACATCCATGAGAATGTCCATGCCAACCAGTGATCAATGGGCTGTCTCCCTACAGCAGATATCCATTTCAGTCCATAGCCATCAGCAGCCTGTGAATTCCATTGAAGTTTAACCCTGGTTCAGCTATATCCATCCTACATTTGTATGGTATTCTTATTTACCTCCTTTTATTCCTATCATTAGCCATGTGCTGCTTAGATTTGTTGCGGACAAGCTGGTTGGAAGATATCATTAAGAACGAGCCCATCTCATGAACACGATACCTGGCACATACTGTGATGTTTCACTGAAATAAGTTAGGATCATTACCTTTCTTGGGATAACATTCATTACCCACAACACTGTTTCCTTGACCTTCCTTCATAGACATCCTATTTGGATGTCCTTAAGGTTCAGAAATCTCCCTGCCTCCTGTCTGGGTCACATCCATGCCCTCAAGAGCACTCACTTGGCACCAGAGGTATCCAAAAATACAGCATAGACTTCTCACATGAGGCACATACTTGCCAGAAATAACTAGTGTTTCCACTCAGTGAAGCTATCTGCCCTTTGGTCTTCCAAGCATTCACTATACCCACCTTCTGCAGCTACGCAAGGAAATAGTCACTTGCTCCTTGTCCTGGCCCAAGTCTTCAGCGAGAAATTTCCTAAGTCAGGGGCATGGGAGGACAAGCTGGGTTTCTGCAGCTGACATATCGAGTCATAGCACTGTTGATATCCATTAGCACAGAGCTATGAAATGTCCAGGACAAACATGAGTTTTGGATAAAAACAAACAAAACATTTTTATAACATGGATGAAGTATTAAAAGATCGTTTTATTTTTATAAAGACAATTCAAAACATCTGGAATCTCAAATAAGTCTCTGTACACACTTTTTTAAACCAAGCTCCCTGATATTTCTGGAATTTTCTCGGCACTTCACTCTGAGCAGAGCCGACTGGCTGAGGTGAACCAGGCTTCTTTCCCGTGTTAGGAGAAACGGATGGATACAGAATGTCTGCTTTGGGTGGACAAACACAGTTAGCTGACAAGTCGTTTTTTAATGGGAACATTTGGCTGAGCAGCCATCCCGGAAAATAGGCATGAGTTTCTGAATACTCTGGCATCACAAAAGGACGCATGATACCCTTCTTCATGGGCCTGGCATACCTCTTCCTATGCTAACAGAGCGTCTGTCGCTCTCTCCAGGCAGTTTATTAGTTGACTCACCTGTAGATGACTCATTTCAAATTCTACTCTGAAAACAAAAGGCTCAGTGCTGGGTCTTTAAATATGCTAGTTGCTGCCAGTGCTATTGCTTTCTTTCCCATGACAGAGGGAGAAAAGAGAAGTCAAGGCAACAATGTCCTTCACATTGCAACCTGAGGACCTGTGCTAACCATCAGAAAGCCACACCTTCCTAGCTCAGTATTTCCGTGGGCTGCGGCTGACTTTCTCTTACCACAGCAGGAAGTTGCACCATGTGACACCTGCCCAGAATATTGAGCATTTGGCTTAAAAAGCACAAAGTCATGGGGAAACGATGATTAACAGTAAATCACTGTGAATCCAGTCCCCGGGGGAGTACCTTGCAGACAGCCTAGCAAATTGGTATGGATGTACATTAGCTTGCCAGACTGCATCCAGGGCAAATTTAATGGAATATTGCTGCAGCACAAATAGAGGTAGGGATACTGCCTGGTCCTCCAGCAACCAGTTTCAGTGAGCAGCTTCAGAATATCACGGATCAAAACTACTCCCATTAAGCTGGCATGCTTAGATCAGGTAAAAGAATATGATGTGTCAAATCTGTGCCAATCTCTGAGGGTTGCTTGCTTAAAATAGTCAGATTTAAAAGCTGGTCAGCATACCCTCCGAAGCCTTTCACGCTGTCATCACACATGGAAAGAGGACATAAAAAGTGGAACTTATATGGGGCTTTGTAGATTGCCATCAGTGTTGTATGTTCACTGAGGTCAGTGGTGAGGTTCCCATTGCCTTCTTTGCATGCAGAGACAGAGAGTGTTGAACTGCACCCATAAATAGGGAGGAAGCACTATTGGAAAGCTGATAGGAAGTACAGAGCTCAAGGGCAAGCTGGCACCCACCTCCTTCAGCTACAACTACTTGGTGACTATAAGCAGTACTCTTGTGCGACAGAAGTTTTAGGGATTCAGATATCACTGGGATTTTCAAAGCCTAGCTCTCAGTGGTACAAAAGATCTCAACTTGCAGCTTTCTGGGACTAGGAGACAGTTCATTCACAGCACTCTAAAAATTCAAACCTGTTCAAGAGCTGACCTTCATTTGACAATCTTTTTGAATAATGACACAAGCAGTCAGGATAGAGCAATTGTGTTTTCAAGGCTCTGTTTTTGAAGGTTTTGCCGTGCATTTAACTTTACCCCAGAAAACGCCCTTTGCAGCAGACAGGACTCTTGTATTATATATAGAAATGCATGATAGCAACAGACAGAGAGGAGCCACAGGGCTGAAAGTAGGGAAGGGTCAGGGCTTTGAAAAAAGATTTGGGGCTCATCTCACTTGGTGAGAAATCTGGGGTCCGTAGCAGGTAAATGGAGGGAAAGAGGCAATCTTCAGATGAATGAATTACAACCTCTGTCTCTGGGAAGGAACTTTTTTACTTCTCCTTGCCCTCTCCATGCTGCTGGTCCTGCTGTGAGGGCTTCTTCATCCCCAGGCAGACCTACAGTACAGAGGCAATCTCTCTCAAGAAGGCAAACACAGCCCTGTGCAGGTCTCTGCAGCAGCCAAAAGGCAAAAGCAGGTACAGCTGGGATCAGTCTTGCTTCTGCCATATGTGTCAAGCCCAGCTGCTCATCTGGGACCTTGCTCCTGTCTCTTGCCAGGCTGGTAACCTATAGGCAAACACCCCTCAGTCTGGATATCAGTACTCTCCACCTGCATCCAGCATATGGCCCTGTCCCAGTTTTGGATTATCCTTGTGAGCCACATTTTTCCTACCTCCCTCCTCCAGCACTCCTAGCAGAGCAGCAACATGGAATCAAAGGCAGAACAAACCCCCATCACTATCTGGCTCTGACCTCAGTGAACACCAGGTTCCGGGGAAGCTGAGGTGAAGACCAAGCATCTGAGCAATAGTTATCTTCATGTGGGATTCAGGTGTCAGGAGACTCAGGGGAAAGCCAGTTCTGCCAGCACCCCGAGAGAGCTGAGGGCATGGTTACTCCTCCCTAGGGCTGCCACTGTAGTGGGTACTCTGTGTTCTCCCACTGAACTGAGTCACTGGTCACCTGTCTGTCAAGGGCAGAGCTTGGCCATGACAGCTGTAGACTAGGCAGGTGGCAAGTGGCAAGTGTAAGGGCAAACAGGCACCAGGCTTAGGCAGGAGCACCAGTTCCCTCACAAGTGTGTGTACATGGGCACGTGCAAATGCTTCACCTGAAGGACTCGGTGGTTTCCTCGCTGCTAATGCAGGTTGTCAGATCAGGGTTCTCGGGAATCTCCCTCCTGCTCTGCAGCTCTGGCCTAGCTGCAGGCAGCGATCGCCTGCCTCTGTCGGGACCCCAGCAAGCACCTCCCTCCCTGCTGCCTGCCTGCCCATGGCTGCTTAAGGAAACAGTTCGCCGTGGGGTGCTATGCAGGAGGCAAATTCCAGCACTGGGGTCAAATTCCTCAAGCAAGGAATCTGGAAGTCCTTCAGTACTGGATAAAGACTGCAAAATAACAGAGCTCTCTGTCCCCTCGGCAGAACTGAATTTTAACCAGCAGAGTGGCTTTCTGCTCGGTCAGTGGGTTGCGTGAAATGCATCCGACAGTGATAAATTATCATGAGCGATTTGTAATGCTCCTTGACCAAAATTAAGTTACTCACAAAGTGATTTCTTAGAATGACTTCTTTGCTTGCTCTTCCTGAACTATTAAATTACAAGTCTGTGATTAATTACTACAGCAAACTTAAAACTGTCACCTAAGAACAAAAGGTCTTTTTGATAGCAGATGTTTACTTTCAGCTGAAAGGGCACATGCTCAAATTTTGTTAAGTGTACCTCACTTGCATTTTAATTCTTGAGGTTGAAAATATCAGCTGGCTGCACAGAGAAGCAGAAAGGTGAAAATGTCATTGAATAAAAGCTCTGACTATTTCTCACAATTGGCACTAACAAATGTTTTCCGGAAGCTAGAGGTCACTGCACACGCAGCCCTACAGCTTTTGCGCATTAAGTTGAAGTTATTGTATAGAACTGGAATTCCTCAAGCAAGGTCAGAGAGTTTATCCCAAATGTTAGCAAATTCCAACAACTGATCTAACACAGATGCTTTCATTCCCTTCAGTGGGATGCTCCGGAGGCGGAGGAGTGGTTTGAGCAGGGCTGCTGCTTCCTCAGTGCATACAAATGGCAATCACGCTGCAGATGGGCTTTTTGCTTCACCCAGATCTGACTGTAACTGCTGTGACCCTCCCCCAAAAGGTATTAAGCTCCATCTACATAGGTATATAATTTTTTCATACATAGGGGCAGCAGGAGACACTAGCTGCACTGTCACCTAAGTGTTTTTGGAAGAGGAAAAAGAGCTATTCAGCATTAAAGATTCAGGAATGTCTGTTGACATATTAAGGAAACAACCTCGGGGGACAGCTGACACGGCTCCAAGAAGCATTACCAAGGGAACAGTGACGCAAATGTCTTCCATTTTTACAGGCTGGCAGCTCGCCAGGTTCCCTCGCCTGATGGTTGATGTAATGCTAATCCCTATCTGGGTTAGAGCTCGAATATCAACCACAGCAGCTCACTGTGCTGCAATCAATATAGCACACTTTTTATAGAAGAGTGTATAAAAAAAATTCTGTTCTAATCTACTAGGAATATGTACAGTAGAGTAATAGCAGGGGAAATCTAATGGCTAGCCTGGAGCTCGCCCAGCCTTGTGCTTTTGCAAGCGTGCACTTGTGTGTGCAGGCTTGTACGCAAACCCATCTACACCTCAAATAATGGCAAGTCCAGGCGAGGGCCACACATTGAGAAAGGGCTGGCTGTTCATCACGTACAAGAAGAGCCGTCCAATTCCTTTATTAAGTGATGTACTGGCAGAAGAAAACAAGCAAAATGGAACTGGAAAATAAAGTGGGCTATCAGTCATAGCATGGAATAAAATGGGTGCTTCTGTAATAGTGATAACATTTTGTAGTTCTATGAGAACCAGACAGCTCTGTGGGGATTAACAAAGCCTCACAGAACACCTCTACAGGGTAGACAGCACCAAGTCAGAGTGAAGGACTCACAGCAGGTCACTAGCAGCTGAACCCGCCAGCCTCACAGTTGATGTGTCAACTCCTTCGTAGTGATCACCAACATCAGCACCTTAAGACAAGAAATGAGCAGGAAAGGAATCCAGGGATCTTGAATTACCATGTAATTATCTGAGTAGCAATTTGGCTTCCTCATAAAAGAAGAGCTTTGAAATCCTGAGTAACCTCTAATTAATATAGTCCTGGTCTTGTACCATCTACCATGGAAAGGCTTGTCTGCACCCTAAAACCACTCTAGAGCACTGGTTTGCTGCTAACTGACAGTGCAGCTTCTTGCATCATTACTCTATTTTCTGTAAGGGATAACCCCCTATCATCTTATTTCACAAGACACTGGTGTCATAACTGTAACAGAACTAAGGCATGTCCTTGCTCCAGATAAAATTTTAAGATAAACTTTGTGTGTAACAAAGTAGATGAATTCCAGCCTTTTCCAACACCTAGTGTGATGAGGACTTATGCAGGCCAATACATCTATTCCTGCTTTATCAGATTATATTTAAGGAAAAATTTATGAAAACACTAGTTTGAAATAGAAGCTGATATTCCAGTAATATTATTAGTCCTTAGGTTAACTCCAGGCAGATGTGAGAAGAATATTAACCACATCATGAGTTTCCAAAGGGGGTCAGCTTCACAGAACAGCCTGAGAGCTGGGTCGGTATTTTGGGAAAATCCAGTTACATGGCCTGTGGAGATTAAAAAGGCAATACTCTCAACCATATCTTTCCCCAGGCCACACTCAAGGCAACCCTCCTACAGCAGCTGGTGTTGACTGAACCAAATAACTGCCCCTATCTTTCACTGCAGCAAAAATGAAGGATATCAGTGTTCATTCATTTTAGCCCATACCTGCTCAAGGAGCTACATGGCATAAAGCTCCCCTGAGATACTCACCAGCACCCAGCTGCAACCTCACACATCCATCAGGTGTTCCCTTGCATTTCCTTTGTCAGGAGCTGCCAGGGCACGATGCTGTTTGTGGCCATCCCTCCCTCCTCCACTCTTCATTCCCCACCAACAGGGTCCTGGCCAAAGCAGCAGTAGCTTCAGGCAGGTCTGACTGTGGGAGTGATGGGGGGGCCTTGCCTGCGAGGAGGGTTTCTGTGTCCCTCCAGCAGGCAGAAAGGCTCAAGAAGCAAAACAGGGAAGGAACAGTGAGGCAGGAGGTACAAAATAGGGCAGGGCAGGTGTGGCAAGACAAAAGCAGGGAGAGGACAGAATCTGGCTTCATAACTTCTTTCTTTCTACACCTTTGGTCACCAGAAGACGTGTCCCCCTTCCATCTACCTATCCTGCTCTGGTGCGCAGTGCTGCCTGGCCCAACATTGGCTTCTCTGCCTCTAATTTTCAAAATACTCTCTAAGTGAATGGATGGTCTTGTTGCAACAGCCTCATAAAACAGACCAGTTGAGAGCATTAATATAATTATATTACCTTCTCTCTCTGATTTGTGAAGAAGTAAAACATTTGATTACCAAAGAGCTCCCTTCTCCAACAAAGGATTTAGCTGAGTTTGCTCTCATGTTAGTAAAGGAGGAGAGAGTGTATTTCCCTTTCAAAATAAAAAGTAAAGACGAGGCAAGAAGTTTAAGCAAAGATACCAAATTATAGCACACCATATACATTTCAGTGCTCCGGACATGCTCTCCCTTTGCAGCACATACACATGTAGCAGGGAGGAAACTGTTAGCCCAGTCTTCCTCGCAGACAAAGATGACCTCACGGAATTATGATGCAATCCCGATGTGAAAGGAAAATCCAAGTCCTTCCTATGCAATCTATAGGACATTGGCACAATTTTGAACATATGTGTTTATATTTCCTTAATATTTAATGAAATGCTTATGAAAAACATGTTCTAAAAATGTTGATACAATTACAGTTTGTTGTGCTTGAATTCTGAATGGAGAAGAGCCTCCATTATTTTTTCCACATGCTCGTACTACGTTATATTAAAAACATACTCTGCTCTGACAGACACGTTGTGTGCCTTATAAACACTTTGTGCAGTTGGAAACGTTAATGTTTAGCAAAAATCCCACTGCCAGCAAATGCAATGTGGAGAAACTCCTTTGTAGTAAATCATCTGCATGCTGATCATGTGAGGTGATCACCAGGGGTCACACGCATGGAGGACCTGGCCAAGGGACCTACTCTGCTTCTGCATGCAGCTCAGCAGGGCTCCTCAGGAGCCAGCACTTCAGAGTGGAGCACTCGCCTCTCCAGAGGACACGAACCCGAGTGAGAAGACTCCAGAGAAGTTAAAATACTCTGGTCTAGGTGGAGTTTGCTTTCTTGTATTTTAAAATACAAGATACGTATCAGTTAGCATCAGTGCCCTGCAAGGTTCATTGCCTTCTCAGCTTTTCTCACACTTATGGTGGGGTCCAGTAGTCTCTGACAATCTAATAACTGTGACTCAGCAATTATCACACAATCTTTCTTACTCTAAACACCCTACACTTCATTGCAGTACTACCAGAATTAGTCAGAGAACTCCAAAAAGATCACTGTAGTTTTCTGTTTTAAAATGTTAATGCAAGGCTGATGTTCATAATCTCTAGTGACCAATTAGTAAAACTAAGTGGTTTTCAGGGCAAAATCATTAGATAAAATTCACAGGCATGAGAAAATGTCATCTTTTCATTCTCAGAGCAAATATGGTCCTGTGTTTTCAGTGCAACAATCATCCTTATCCAGGCCAGCAGCAGGTGGGGATTTCCACATTTTTCCTGTGCATAAACAAAATAAACTTAGGGTGTGGATCTGTCTCCAGTTCCAAACCCTCTGATTCCCTTCCAAAACAAAGGCCCTGTCAGGTGCAAAATAGACTCCCATTCCCAACTGGAATAATATGTTGTCTACATGAAGAACTGGAGTCAGGGGGTAAGGCTGACATCTGTTAACCCTCCTTGTAGCCCTGTGAATGGAAGGACCTGTGCTCCCAGTCAGGTGATGTGATCATGATCTGAGCAGGCTGCCTGCTCCTTCTGCCCATGTCTCTCAGAGTAGGGGTGTATCCATACCCACATATTCTGCTGTATAGACAGCCAGGCCCCTCCAAATGTGTAATGTGAAGACCACACAATACAAAAGTCCTGTTCCTAGAGGTAGTGAAGAATCTGCTTTAGCCCAGAGCACAGGGGTCTGTGTTTCTTTTCACACTCCTGCACAGGCGTGAATTACCCAGAGAGGAACTTGCCTGTTCTAACAAGCTTCACACAAAAGTAGAGAAACAAAAACCTTTGTCTTAACAGCAGGCTCTACCTCTGAAGATGCATTTCTTAGTGGCAAGACACCCATCAAGGCAAACATTTGGCCTTATGCCTTAAAGTGAAGGCACAGCTTGCTGAAGAGCTGAGCTGAGACCTGGCTTGATGAACATTGACCAACGGTGTGTTTGAGGAGGCCAAAGAGAATGACACTTCTTTATCCTGCCCATTAGGCTTTCGTGCTCTGTCTGGCTCTGTGCAACTGCACCACTGAGTCTCTGACCATCAGAGGAGCCATGCTCGGATCTGAGTAGCTGGAATCACTTCACCCCTGGGTCATTACAATATTCAATTATGGCTCTGTACTTAAGTGACACAATAGATACGGGAATTGAAAGCACAAAAACTCCTAACCTCTGATCCTGACTCTACAACAGAATCCCTCGGTGGCTTTAGGCAAGGTACTTAACATCCCTACCTCGGTTTTCCCATTTGCAGAAGGGGGCTAATAATACTCAGCTACCTACTCCACAGGGAAGTCCTGAGGATTCATTACTTAATGTAAAGTGGCTAGAAGATGAAAACCTGCATGTAAGTGCCAAGCATTATTACAGTTACCAGGTTTAGCCTCAATTTTTGAGACTTGCTTTCCTCTTTGAGAAAAAGTGTTCCTTTTAGTTGATGAAGATTAGTGTTCTGCACTGCATTTCCTACAGAAGTGGGAAGGTGTCTTGGGAATACAAAAGGAAAAGAGAAAAATGTGTCCCCTTGGATCCCAATCTACCTTTCACATCCTCTCAGGAAATTGTTTTGAAAGCGTCCGACACTTGGTGCAATATGCTGCAGTCACAAGGCAAAAATTCTACTCTTTCAAGAATTTTTTACGAGCCCCAGGAATAAATCATCTCTAGCAGGGATAGTGAAGCATAATGTTGAAAGTCTATGATTTTCCCCAGAGGTAGAGAAATCATTCCAAGCTTTTCTCCAATTTGTTCACGAAACTTTAACAGGAAAATACCAGGGGCCATTCTGGCACATCACTGGGATATGTACATTAGGACAAACCAAGGGGAGTGTTTTGATTGACCAAATTATTTCCTTCAGTCTCAAATGACTTAAATGTTTGATTTTAAGTGACAGTTCTGGTATGGCAAATAATTTTCATGGCAATGAGGTCAACATTATGCTTGGTCAGCATCTTTAAACAGACTGGCATACCTGCATGATGGAGAGCATGGGGACTGGTCATCCTAACACGAGCTGTACTGAGACTGCAATCTGCAATAAATGAATGCAGCAAACAAAAGGACCAATTCAGTATTTGCAAATGCTAAGATTATTGGAAACAAAGGAAATAATTTTGCCACCCCAGAAAAAAAAAATCCTTTTATGATTGTTCTGAAAAAGCCCCCTGCCATGAACTGCTGCCACTCCTAAGAATTCAAAGCATGCAGCTAATACACATGGCTCTGCTTCCAGCTTCATTAATATGAGATTTTGGCACCGCAGGAGCACCTCCTGTGTGTACTGGATCCAGATCTGGCATAAGCACACCATTATGTTTCTGTTCAATTAGTCAGAGCATACAATGTGGTGTTTATGCCAGTTTTATCCTTACTGGAGGACAGACATTACCTGATTCGGTACAGTGTCTGCCAAAATTTGTCAAACATACCTGAACCAGCAGAGTAAGTTTGTGCTTGTTCAGCGCTTGGCAGCACATGGCTGTGATGTCCTGGTCTGGCATTGGATGCTTTTTATACCAGATTTTCTATCGCATTAAACTATGATTTAAGATATACACTGCAGTTACATGCTTTGCTTATATTAACTAAGATGTTCTGCCTCTTTACTGTATGGTGTTAATTACCATATTACTCTGCATAACAGAGATTATATAATTCCAGAGAAAAGGCTCTCCTTTGATGTTTACTCCCAGGCTTCAGGTTTCTTAGTGATGCAGTAATTGTCAGGTCTATCTGCCTCCTGAATGTAAAATGCTTCTGTCTCACTTCAATAAATAAATAAAAGGCACCAAGTTAATTCAAGCAAAGCATGTAGAGAAAAGGAGTATTAGATCAGAAGAGAAATCTACTATCCATTCCTGCTTTCCTCACTTCCCATTGAGTGGGGTGTAGGACTAAGCCACCCTGCACTCAGTTGCTCCACTTTCAACAAATATTGGCCAAATACTGCAGGATCAGAGCCAGCTTTGAGACATGCTGGCAAGAGGATTCTGCTAGGATCCTCCCTTCCTCATCATCCCTCCCAAGCAGAACAGAGTCATTTATAGCAAAGTGGGTGGGGAGGGCTCAGAAATCTTTGAGCCCCTCCAGCTTACCCAGGCGACACAGAGGCCAGCCACATGTACACTGGGGATGTCAGCATCCCAGCTATTTTCTAGAAACAATTCCCTCTAAAGGGAGTAGTTCTTCAGACAAAGCCTTATGACACATCCGGGTGACTTTTAGGCTCTTTTCCTTTTCTTCTAATTACTTTGTCATGGAACTCAGAATAATTGGACATAAGTGGTCAAAAGAGCCACAGAAACAAAATGCCTCTTGGGACATTGCAACACAATACTGAACTAGTAAAAAGAAACTTCATTAACCTAAGAACAGTGTGATTCTCTTTGTTTCACCTGCTTTCTCCCATGTCTTTGTCTTATTTTTCCTCCTTCCACCTCTGTTTTCTTCTGTTTTCTCTATGTCATCCTCTCCTGTTTTTGTTTGCATTCCCTCTTCTAAAATATACTTTTCTTCTCTTGTTCATCATATCACTCCTTGTCTTTACACAGTGGTTTTACCTACTTCTCTCCTTTTTTTCCCTGGCCATTCCCATTCATCTCTGGACACTGTCCTCCTCAGTTTCTTTGTTCTGTCTCTTTAGTTCTCCCTTGCACTTCTCCATCTCAGTTCTCTCTGTCTCATGTTTTTTTTAATCTTTGCCTTCCTGAGGAAATTAAGTTCTCTCACCTTGAATCTTACACCTTCTTATTCCCCGTTCTTGCAGTCCCTTCCTTCCTTTGTGCTGTGGGTTATTCTCATTCCCTTGCACCTCATTGCCCTGCAAAATTTCTGTATCCTCACCTATTAGTTACTGGGCAAGATGTCTTTCACAAGCTATGGATGTCACTACAGCCACAGGAGCCACAGCCATGGGAGTGATGTTTACAGAAGCAAGACTGGGCTGAAAAGAAGCTCTGCTTGTGCACAAGTTAACTTATGGAGAGCTTATTAGTTTGGCTTACCAAAGGGTGGGTCAGCAGACAGGAAAATCCCGAGCTTATCTGTTTGTCCTTTGGATAGCTATGCCTGCTTTGTCATTGTTACTAATCCTTTCCCACTTTCCCAAAGAATGCTGTCGGTGCTGCAGAGATGAAGGGCTGCTGGTTGCCCCGTCCCTTGCCCCTCTTGGAAGTGTGGATGGTTGCTGAGGTCGAAAGTATGCAGCAGCAGAGCCAGATCCCCTCTTCCACTTATGCTGGTATGCAGCTTGTAGCTGAGTCAGCTCTTTGGATGAGACATTCTTTCCTGTGGCTGGAAGTTGCATCAGAAGTTCACTGCAGAGGACAGCTGAGCCACCAGGCAGCAGCCAGCAGTGCCTGGTAGGGTGCTTTTGCACTGTCTTTGTGAGCTTTACCCAGGCAGTTCCTTGCCACACTGCGAGCTGATCCACAGAAAGGGCAGCCGTGCACAACATGACTGCTAGAACTAGTCACTGACACAATGTGCTTTTAAGTTGCTGGGATGAATCCCCTCTGCTCACGGCCAGCCTTCACACTAAATGCCCCCTTCACAGTGAAAAAGGCCAGACACTACCCAGAGTTACTCCCTCCCGAGGGCACCATCACTAAGTCAACAAAATTGCAGTATAAATGCATGTGTCCCATTGTTAGGGGTTGGAGACACAAAATTGACAGGGGTTTGTCAGGAACACCCACAAAGATCCCTAGGCACAGAGCAACCAAGTTTAAAGATCCAAAGGCCAGTGCCTTGCAACAGCAGCAGCCAAGCACGGTCAAGCAACAAATGAACATTTGCTTCTCCGCTTCATATCCTTCCCAGTTCTTTCCTTAAGAAATGCAGAGGATTAATAATTTTGGCCACAGTGCCTGAGTTCACACAAACCCATATGAAATGAGCAAACAATACCCCCATTAAACGCATGGAGAAGTTTAGAGACGGGAACAACTCACCTCCAAGAGCTTCACCCAAGTCCCACAGGAAGGCTATAGCAGAGCCAGAAATAGAGCCCAGACCTCCTGACTCCAAGCCCTGGGCCCTAACAAAAACACCAGCTTTCCTCTACCAACCCTCTCTTCATACACTACATTGACCAGACTGGAAAAGGCATTCAAAATAAATAAAACCTGCTTCTCACGCCAAGTTTTAAAAAACATTTTCTTGTCATGGCTGGTTGTTTTTCTCCTGCTAGACATTAGGCAGTCTCCACGAGTGAGACAGCTCTCCTTTCTTCTCCAGGAAACACAGTTGTCTCCCACATGTTGCACTCAATGTAGCTCAAAAAAATGTTTTAGGAAATTCCCCCTAATTCAGTGAAATTGTTAGCTTGGCAGTGGTGTGCTGGAAACAGGATTGAAAGATTGCCTTGGAGCTTTTTTTTTTATTTTTCCTTTTGAAAGTGTAGAGGAGAGCTCGGGCTTCAGACGGGCTGCTGAGGAAGACAGAAACTCATGTTACATAGGAAAGATTTGGCAGGACCAAACACAGAAATTTCCAGAAGTGTTTGCGTGGCAACAGCTCTGTGCCAATCCGCATTTTTTAGCTATTCTGGCTGAATGCCCAGCCGACAAGAAAGTCTTGTATCTCCACGCAGTTCACTGGCTTCCCTGAGGAGTTTCCATGCTGCATGGCAACATTGGATAATCTCATTTGCGCGCCAGAAAAACTCCTGCTACTTACGCTGTTACTAAATACCAGATGTGCTTAATAAAGAGTAAGTGGAGCCAAACCTAGGGTAATCACATAACCTATCATTAACATTTTCTAAAAACAAAACAAAAAAAATGCCATTGGAACAGCAGATTACTGTTTTGCTTTGTTTGCTTTACGCCCTGTTACGGGAACCCCTGGGGTGCTGGGAAGGGAGCATGGCAGGAGCAGACAGCTCTGGCACGGCCGATGACATTGTTTACAATCACACCCCTGCACATCTGAAACATGTGTGAGAAAGTAAAGGCTAAGCAGATTGCCCCTGTGCTGGAGAGGGAGTGGAGGATTGCAACAGGAAGTCTATGCCACTGAGAAAGTGCTGGAGTCGTGTTTCTTCATCCTGGGGAGGTGGACGGGAAGGGGGATGCAGCAAGGGCAGTATGAGTTTGGTCCTTCAAAACATGCACATCCCCAAGCCCCCCACTGCACAGGAATGCAGGATTGGGCCTTGTTCCTGCAGATTTAACCACGGCCCAAATCCTCCAACCCCATTTAAAATACATTTTTGTGTGAGTCAGGGGGCCAGTCACCACACAAAATGTGTGTGCACATTTATTATAGATTGAAATGGATGTTGCACATGTGCATATCTGATGCTGACCAGACCCTTGAGGGAAATAGCTAAGTCACGGTGACAGCGAGTGAATTCTACTGCAACAGGCGGCTAAGAGAAGGAGGGAGACAGATATCCTGCAACATCCAGAGCCCCTGTTCACTCCTAGTAGTGGAGGCCCAGGGAGCAGTGAATCATCCAGGTGTGAGAGGGGCAAGACATCCCTGAAATGAGACATGAGTGAAAAACCTGGCTTCTCCCACAGCTGTCTCTGCAACAGACCAGGAGAATGGACTTAAATTACTAGAAAAAGATATTTTGTCTTTATTTTAGTGTCAACTGCTATACAGCTGTAAGAGAAACCTGGCAAATGCCTGTTGACTGGGTCCTCACAAGGGTGGCCATCCCTCACAGGTCTGCTTGCTCTGACTGGTTAGAAACCAAGGCAAGGGGATGGGAACAGGGACAAGTTCAGGCCTTGCTTGTTTTGTACACCAAGGCGGGGAACAGTGAGTCACTCTCATCATGAAACAGCCTCAAGCAGTGCCATTGCTCTAAGCCCTCAAGCAAAACTCTGACCCAAGTCAGTGGGAGTTGCAACTATGCAAAACTGGGATATCTGATGCCAGGAGCTGTGCCAAGGGCACTGGGTGAGGAGGTCACAGTAGGTGTCAGCCTGCCAAAGCCTAGGAGCAGGAGGGTGGCCACAGCCCAGTGCTCACATGGCTCCCAATGTGACTGAATCGTAGCATTTTCCAAAGCCTGATGCAAGAAAAGAAAAGCCAGCAGACCAGGGAAACGCCATGATCTTGCTGCTGCAAGCCCATTGCTCATGCTCTCCCCGCTTGGCCCTGTTCACTGCACCCACTGTGCAAGGCTGGGCCCAGACTCCACGTCACCCCATGAATTCAGCATGGTCTCAAAGGCTGTACAGAGTGTCAGCAAGTAGCAGAGCAGCCTGTGCTGCCCCCAGGACAAACAGTTGGTAAAATCCTGCATCCCAGCACAGGAGCCAGCTGCACAGTGGTAGTGATGGAGCAGCTGGTCCTGCCTGAGCCAGGCTTTTGCCTGATGTAGGTATTGCTTGGATGACTCCTAGCCATAAGCTCAGGGCAGCAGATGACTCAGGGCATCAAAACAGCTATATCCCCACCAGCTATTCTGTCTGTGCCACAGTCCCGGAGAACTGGGTTTGCTGCTGCCACCACTTAGAGGTTAGGTTGAGGAGGATGTGGTTAGCCTGTTAGGGGATGAAACACTAGGACACTTGGATCCTGCCCCACATCTCCCCCTTCTAGCTCTATCCTTCTCCTTGTACCACGGCTGGAGTAGCCCTGACTGGTCAGCCTTCAGACGAAAAGGCTCAGTTTCACCTGTGCTGCTGAGAAGCCCCAAGGAGGGTCTAAACATCCTCCAGTATTCCAGTCTTTTTGCTGGCACCTTTCCTGTCTTTGTCACCATAGTGTCTTGGGCGCTTCTGGAGGACTGAGGCAGCAGTCTGTGACTTGGCAGCCGGAGCAGGAATGGAGTGCACCCACAGGGTAGGCACAGAGCAATCAGCTTTCCCAAAGTAAAAACCTGGGACAGCAGTGACGTTGCCAGCAGCATTCTCCCTTAGTCTGCCCACTCCCTGACTGACAGAAGACTTTGTATCAGTGCAGCTGCTGGTGCAGGGGAGCCTCATCCCACCCGCTGTGGGTGGTGTGCAAGAGAGCCAGGAGAAAATTAGCTATCGGCTGCCCAACCTTGTATCACTGTTTCCACTTCAAACTTTAGGGAGCTTCTAGAAGAGTCAGGAAACAGCAGAGAAGAACAAATCAGCTGCATAAAGCCACTCCTTCCTTCCCCTCACTGCTGCCAGGGTCTCCCAGACTCCTGCCCACCCCACCCTGCCAGACTCACTTGGTTGGCTGCCCCCACTCTTGGCCTCCCCCTGGAAGGCTGAGGGAATGCTCAGGCAAGGCTCCTTAACTGCAAAGATCCAGGCCCCTCAACACACACCACTAGATCTGTCTCCTTCCTCATTGCACTGCATAAGTCAGTCACTTCAGCTTGTAGGTGAACCAATTAAAGGATGTTTTCCTATAGCTACTTCCAGGAATCCAGCAACTGTACTGTTCTTTGGAGTTTGGTTTGATTGTTGCATTGTGAAGGGGTACCTATCAGGTGGTCCTGAAAATGAACACCTAACCCCATCCTCAGTTGGCAGCAGGAAGAAGAGGCTCTTGCCAAGCAGTCACAAGGCATGCCCCAAACAGCTTGCTTCACTGCCCCACCGGGGAATGAAGTCCATTGCCAGTAGCAGACCTCAATCTGCAAAGCGAAGGTCATGAGCTTTAGAGTGGATTGGGATGCCCGTGGGGTTTCTCTTTTTTGTTGTGGCCATGTGCCTGTGGCCAAGCACAGCTGGAGCAGTACTTGGTAAGGCACCACACAGGTCTGAACTGTGGGGCAGTCCTTGACCTGAAGAGCTATCTTGAGGGAAATGAGGCAATAAAAGGGGTTGAACAAGGAAGCAGAGGAGGCATAAAGTGAATTTGCAAATACCACTGTAGTGCCATGATCAGTGTGAAAAGAAATGGGGTTTAAGATCTTAATTAGAAAAGAGCTAAGGGAGAGTTTTAAGAAGAGCAAAAGCAGGAAAGAGCAGGGAGGGCAGATGAGATGAAGCTGAGAGGAAGGTGAAAGGGAAAGGGCAGACAACTCTGACAAGTCCCATTATATCTTCTTCTGTTCCCCAGCAGCCAAGAAATGGGGGAAGGGGCATGAAACAGTTCCTTACACGTGCAGTAAAGATGCAGGAGGTGACTGCTTTATCCTTCATTTCTTACTCTGGCAAGCCTAAGCTGACCCTGTCTTTTTCCATGTCACGGGGCTACCGTATCTGTTTAAACAACCTCTCCTAGCTTCCATCAATCAGAGCCAAAGTTGGACAAGCGGACAACACAATGTCAGGGAACAACTGCAACAGAATGCACACAGGAAAGTTCTGTTGGAGCTCTCCAACACATTAAACAGTTTTATCTTATCTGTTGCCAGAAGGGACAAAGAGCTAGAGGGACAGTGAAGGTCAATCAGGCACTTAGGATAGCTCGGAACAAGGGAATAACTGATTACACTGAAGGACATCACACTTGCAATTAAGGCTGAGCTCCAAAGATACATGGGAAGTAAGCTGTTTTTCTTCCCTAGTTCAGTATGAGAAAGGATCCCCAATGTCTAGAATCAACAACTGCGTGGAAGTGTCATTCCCCTTCCTACATGCCCACCAGCTTCTGAATGAGGGAGGATGAGCAATAAGCCTAGGGGTATTTACAATAAAAAGACTTAGCACTTCTGGGCACAGCTCTGTTGCCAGTAAAAAGCATGATGAAAAGCATACTTTCTTTGATGAAACCTTATTCAAGTGGTTTATGGGTAAAGGTGAAGCTAGTATATATCATATTTGTCTGATGGCAAACAGTGCACTTGTGAAATGCATCTGACTACATGTTCTGAGAAAATCTTCGTGAGACATCTGTGAGCTTTGAATCACTCCATTGTTGTCAGGGTTTCAGCTGGAAATTGTTCTGGATACAAAGGAATGGCGGGTCACCAATGGCTTATTTCTTATTAAATGCTTTGGGTTTAGGAACTTAGAGGATATGTAGATACTTTTCAAATTTTCAGCTTCACATGAAGCAAAATACTAGATGAAGATAAATAACCAGAGCAACTTGCTTTTTGCTTGAGAAGTAAAGACCCAGGCTATTTCTGTGTTAAAAACATGTGTGAAAATATGTGAAAAGTGCTTTTGACCCTCTGTAAGAGAATAGCTCTGTCACTGATCCATGTTAGCAGGCCTTAAAATGAAACTGCTGTGGGCCAAAGAGGAAGGTTATGTCAGAGAGGGGGAGAGAGAGATAGAATGAGAAACAGAGAGAGAGAGAGAGAGACAGACTCAGTGTATCTGGCTTAACCATCCAACTCTGTTGCTGACATCCTATCGTTTTATCCATCTTTCTTGGTTTAGCACAACAATTTCAGAGCACCAAAACGAATTGATTGCTTATGGTTTTAGAGTTAGATACTCTGCTGGATGGCCCTTAAATCCTCTCATCAAAAATGGCAAGCATAAGATGACCTTCCTGATGGCTTCAGCCATCAGGGAACTGCTGAGAAGTTATGAAGGCTGTATCCACTGGATACCCTCTCTGTCACCTCTGCTCATGAGCAAAGCTTTGCAAGTTATCTCTCAGCTTTCACTGGAGGGGAAAAAAAGTAATCACAGCTTTCCTGATTTAGTGCCCCCTCGCTAGACTTTCGTCTGCTTAGGGCCACATGACAGTGGCCTGCTATCCCAGCCTGCTGTCAATTCAGGTTTCTCTCACTTCATTTCCTTGGCTGTTAAATGATGCTGAAGTCACAGTCAGAACTTCAGTTGCAGTGAAACAGGGTACTAATACACTGCAATGAGAACCTCTATGGAAGCACCTCCCAAAATAATGAAAGGTGTGAGGAAAAACTGGCTTAGGTGTTTGAGTGCTGCATCTGCATGTCATGTAATTGTGATGTTGGCCTATAGCTGGTGGTAGAAAATTTGCTGGTGCAAGCAAGGCTAGATTAGGTCCAAACTCCCCCATGACACATCCCATTCCTCCAGGTACCAGTTAGACCTCTGCATCTGTGCTGCATGCCAGGCAGTTCTTGTCTTTTCCCTTGCACACAAAACCTTTAAGATGACCAGGAACAAGTTGGAAGAGGCCACAGTCATTGTTCTTGCCCCTCAGTTCTCCTCTCAGTCTCAATTACACTTGCCACCCTACACTCATGGCAGCTGAGGGCTGATCACGGTGGGGATTTTGGGGGTGATGCATAAAACAGCTGCTTCACCATCTCCCTTAAGGGTTTCCCCTGCCACCTGCCCTGAATGCAGATAGGAATGTGCTGACTGTGACTCCTTGGGATGGCTGCTAGTTCCAGAGGTGACAGCGGGCACAAGACCTCAACTAGCCATGTCCTTTCAGTATCCTGTTGGGAGGGCTCAGGAGCTTCATCCTTCTGAACCATCAGTGGGGCTCCCTCTCCCATCCTCACATCTCTGCCATGGTATCTCAGCTATAACACTGTTGCCAGAAATTTTGTCCAGACACCAGCAAGACAGAGTACTGTCCTTGCAGCTTGACAGAGTATTAACAGTGAGGGGCAATTCTACAAGATTTGGCCTAGGCATAAGCAGTTATCCTCAGTGGCTGTATGGCTGTAGCCGAAGCCCAAACAGAAAGCAAAGCATCTGTCACTGAGCAAGCTGGTGGAGGCACAGCGAGAGACCACCCAAGCCCTCACTGTTTAACATGCAAAAGATCATGACCTTGGGGGAAAGGAAGAAGTGATTTTCCGGTATTACTGAGAGGAACAGAGGCAGACAGCTATCGAGATCTCCCAGTATCACACAGAAAATGCATTACATGATCAAGAATGAATGCATGTTTCCTAATTCCCAGTCCCATGGCAGCCATCATACTGGTTCCTGCCCAGAATGGGACATCAGGTTTCATTCAGCCTTTTGAAATGACAGCTAGCTATTTATGGCTACTGCCTACATTACTTCTAGGAGCAGCATCTTTCTATATTTTACGAACTCACTCCAAGTTTCCTTGAGTATCCTGGGTGAATTTCTGAGAGTAATCTTCCCTCTTTTTTCCGGAACAGAGAACATCTGGGACTACTGAGATACCATCTTGTGGCATTGGCTGATTTTTTTCTTAAACGAGTTTCTGTGTAACAACTTCATGATGTTTTTCGTGGGAGGGCAACTGTCTCATCTAAAACCTTGTCTCACATATTCCTTTATGGATGATATTTTATTCTAAGGCTTTTGAAAGAATTTCCTTTCATGCTCTGTCCCCACCTTTCTCTGTTTAATTCCTCCCAAATGTCTCTCTGATGCTTACCCTGCAGGTTGCCCTATTCACCAAAACCAAAGCAAAATGCTGGTTTGAATAAGTTCAGGATACCATGGATGTCACTCCTGAATATTAGCAAGCCACATGATACTACCAACTTTATTTGATCCCATTTGCTGAAGCAGCCTGAATTTCTCAGGGGCAGGTTTTTTTAATCCTAGCTCGTTATTGTTCAAACCCATCACGCAAATGGCTGTGAAGTGAAAGCTTGAATGGGCTTGTTTAATAGGCAAAGTCATTCATCTGCAGCGTAGCAGCTCTGCAGCAAGGCTGTCTTCCCTCTTCTGCATCTTACTGAGTCTGCATTGGTAGCAGTGGTGTTAAACTCCGGTAGGGAAATGCTGGGGAGAGTAAATCTTTGGCTCCACACAAACTGCTTTTGTTCACTGCAAGAAATCCTCACTGAAGTAAATGATCTGATTGTTTCTATGGGTCAATCACCTGTTTCAAATTTCTCACATCTCCCTTGGTGTTGCTGAGGACACGGGCCCCATGGCAAAGCTGTTTTCTTTATCTGAGCGAGTGATAGCCAAAAGCAGCAACCCGCTCAGACCACAAAACGTAACCTTGGGATCTCCCTACAGGTCTTATCACTGCTGCTATGGAAAGCCAAGATAGTCTGTGAAACCATGGCACCTGCTGGCCTTGGAAAACTAGCCCTAAGGTGTTGGGATGGGCATACCCCTGTGAGCGAGGAGATGCACTGTGCTTCTTTACCCTTTGACTTTCACCCCCTTCTTTGAATTAAGAATCAGACCCTGAGCTGGCATGAACTGATGCATGGAATTTTGATGGAGCCCTGCCAGGTAACGGCAACTGAAGTTCTGGTACCCAAATCTATTTTTTCAATACATAAAACTTACTGGTTTTGCACAGCCTTTGGTTTAGCAGAAATGCCAGAAAAGTGTCCTGGCTGTGTTTCCCCTATGAAAGCATGGATGCAAGATCTTGTTTCTGGACACTTGCACCAAAAACATGTTCAACACAGGTAACTGCTAGTATCTGTCACAGGGCCATTTCCATACCAGGCAATGTGTGTGGGAGCTCGGCCTTTCCCCCTGCTCCCTGCCTGCTAAAAGCCAACTGAAACTCATTACATACCAGGAATACCAGCGTCCCCGCAAAGCCTGTGCTGGGCGGTGGAGGAGGCTCTCCTGCTCTCCCTCTCTCCCTTTTTCCCTTCCTCCCAGCTTGGCTAGTTGTTTGGCAGAGCCCCAGGACTTGGGAGGGGGGAGCGGACAGGGGCTTGGGAAGGCAGCAACTTCCCGAGCATACCCACGGCCTCATTTTGATCTGCAGTACTGCCTGCTCATTTCCACTTCACAGATGCTGCTGAGCACCGCCACGGAGAGACAAATCCCAGAAGGGGAAGGGAGCGTGGTAGGGAGGGAAGAGATGAAAGCAGAAAAGAGCCGCATTTATTAAGCTGTTTTTCTTTCAGTGAAAAGAAGCATTTATCAGTGATTTCATATGTCATGTGAGATGTGGCTCCCTGCCAGTTTCTAAGGATGCAAACAAGCCGCTGACATCATACACTAAATATAGAGCAGCTCCTGCTTTAGGTGAATAAATAATGCAGATGCGAAAGCCCAGGTTTTCGGTTACACATTCATTACCATCCATCTGTCAGGTTCTCATCATCAGGAGAACAACGTCTAACTCCAGCAAGGACTGACAGGTGAAGAATGCAAAACAACTGCAGACAATAGGTGATTAAGCAGATTTTCCTTGTTCTCTGGTGTTTTTTTCTTACAGCTACATTTCATTTCAGCACTAATCCACGGTGCAGCTTTTCCAGCACAGCTCTGCCACCTCCCTGCCTTTCCCTCCAAGCCAAGCTGGAGCAACAAGCCTGGGTGGGGAGAGCCTGAACAATGAACGTGGCCAAACTGTGGAAACTTCCCTAGGCGCTTAGCGGGGGAAAAAAACGGAAGAAAGAAAGCGATCCAAAAAAAAAAAAAAAAAAAGGCTCCAGTCACACAGTGGAAGCAGTAAAGCAGCATCATCCCCCTATGAAGCACTATTCCCTGCCCTGTCAGAGAGAGGTTTTAATTATGGTCTCCCAATGCTAATCATCCTTGATTCCTCTAGTGTTTTGGGTTTTTTTAAGGAACCCATTTTAACAACTGCACACATAACCTTTAGCTGGCTCCCTGGCATATTATTTTAGCTCTCAAAAAGCTCTCCAAGAAGGATTAGGATTGATAATAAAGCCAAATCAATAACTTTCTCCCTTCTCCTCCTTCAGATCAAAGGCACTGAGAAGGAGGAAGCATCCCAACCCATCCTTTCTGGGGGAGAACAGAGACAGGAGAGTGGGAAACAAGAAGACAATGCGCCATCAAAGCTGCCGCAAGGTGTTGGATCAATGACAACATCTGCATGAGGGTCTGGGCTACAATAGAAGCTGTTACCATGGAAACGGGTGCAAAAGCATCAGGCGGGAAGAAGCAGGCAATGATGAAAGGTGGGAAAGCGGGATGGAGTATTTTTAGATCGCTTAGGAGGAACGCTACACAGTGACATCATCCTATCTCATTATTTGCACCCGTGCTGTATAACACATTGTGGTATCTGCCCCAGACTGTTAAATGGGAAAATGTTATTCTGGATGTGAATTATAAATACTGCAGTGAAACTTGAGCTTGGGAGTTATTAGACATCACTATTCTGTAATAAAGGAGAGCATTTAACACACTGTGCTGTACAGATTGACTGTACAGTGCAACAAACATGTCCAGGATTTTAATATTCTCAGAAAGTAATTATGACTCACCCTTTTATTGTTATTAAGAAGCAGAGTGAAAATAATTTTACACATTTGATATCCCACACATCAACAAGCCTTTTGCACTGGAGAAACATGGCCTAATTTTCCAGGGTGCTGCATGCCAACATGTTCCAAGTGAATGTGGTAGTAGTCATAGGTGTCCAGCACTGCCAAAAATCCAGCCATCTGTGTCACATGTGAAAGAAGCCTCATTAATCTCTAAAATGCAAAGTGTACATTTCACTGCCTGCGTTTAGCTCCTTTGGTAGGGCCAGACCGCTTTCGCAGTTAAGGACCAGTAGATGCCCATGACATCTGCTGAAATCCTGACTCCAGGCGAGGAACAAATTCTGGCTGTCAGATATCACTCCTGGCTGCCTAACAGAGGGGAAAGCCTCCAGTCTGGGGAGGTGAAACAATCTGGGTCTCATCTGCTTTGCACTGGGAGGTGGGTGCCTGGAGCTTGCCACACCAGAGAGGGTGGAATCACTATTCCTGTCAAGCTGCTTGCAGTGAAGTCAGAGGGATAAACCCAGAGGAATGCGTGTTTCTTGTGACTGCAGAACTCTGAGCCCGCTCTGTGCCCTGGAATAACCATCGATAAATGTCGCGCTCAGCCAGAGTGTGTCAGGACCACCAGGGACTGTCACTGGAGATAGGCAGGGATTGAAATTCCCAATCCGTGCTGCCAAAATAGCAGCGAGTGAGTGACAGGGCTTGCCCTAGCTTTTGCCCTGTGCACAGCAGAGCACGTGGGCACTCAGCCATTTGTTTTCGCACTTTGGATGGACCCTGCGTCAGCAGGCGAGAGCAGGAGGCGGGTGACCGGGGCGGTGCCAGGCACTGATGCCAAGGGTGTAGGGCAGGCGGGGGAGCGTGGCCTGGCAGCAAGGAGCGAACCAGGCTGATGTCATGACATAGCCCTCATCTTTGGTGAGCTAAATATACCCTCCCTCCGCCCCATCGCTGTGCCGCCTGTCCCAGGGGTGCAGGTGGGCTGGGGGCAGCAGCAAGAGGCTGGGGGTGCACAGCTGAAGCCCTGACCTCCCGTGCCCTGCCATAAAAGGCACTGGTGCACAACCCAGCCAACTGGGGAAACAGAGCAAGAAATAGCACAGGGATGATGGTGGATGACCAGAAACAGAAGCAAGCCAGGGAGTTGCCACCTAGCAGTAGGCAGAGGGGGTTTACGGCAAGGACAACTGGTAGCAAAAGCTGATTTTCTTCTTCTTCTTTTTTCTTTTTTTTTTCCCCTTTATATTTGAGCTCTCTTTCCTACCAGAAGATCTGACTCTTTAAATATATAATAAATAGTGAAATGTGCTGATGTACGTGTGCTATTTCTGATCCTTCTTCAGGGGGAGAAGATGAAGGTTACCCAACACAGCACAGGCTTAGGCTGCCGAGGGTCTCATAGGGCATGTCTACGAAGAAGGATAAAAAAGGTGAGTGAATTTAGCTGAACCTGAAACAACAACACCTCGAGACATTTTCTTTCCTACTCTAAATGTAGTCTTCTAGCTGACTTCCCTGAGTCTATGGTACCTAGTCCTCATGATGATTAACCAGACCATGCCTGAAACAGTAGCCTCTTTTTATGATAACTTTAGCTAACTTGACCTATTCTGCACATCGGCTTCATTCAGCTTAACCTCACCTCCATTTCCCAGTTAAGCTAATGCCCAGTGCAATGCTAAATAGCTTCTGCTTTCTTCCTGGCACCTCTTTTTTGGCAATTATCATTTTATTTTTGAGGAAGGATCTTATGGCTCTACATCTTACAATATTAGTGTTGGATATAGATGAAACAATATTTCATGTGACTTATCATTTAATTTGTATTATATGTTAGCTTTGGCAGTGCCAGCATTGTTGTCATGCCAGTAGAGAAACTTTGATCTGAATGAGTGTAAAACTCAGCCAGGCTTGATGTAGGGTTGCAGAAAATAATTTCAAATAATAAAAATCTGGCCGGTGCTTTTGGGGATGCAAGTGTTTCTGAAGCCCTATATATCACACTTTATAGGAGGCGTGACGTCTCTGCAAAAATCAAGGACCATTTTAGGACAACATACAACTTGGGATAAGGAGTCACTCTGGGCACGTGTGGAATTCACCAGACACATTTTGGGCACTGCCCCAATCTGAGTCACAGCAGTCGTGGACATGTATGGCTTGAGAGACCATCCAAACCCTCTTCCCCTCCCCTTCCCTCTCTTTCTAGCTGATATCCTGATTGATATGTTTTTAACCTTTTAAAAATATCTTTGGTGACAGGAACAGCCCTCCACCAGGGCTCACCTCTGCTGTTGGTTGCAGCATGTTTTTCTTTTAGCTGTAACCCAGCTCACTCCCACTAACAAAGGGCTCATCTTCTCTGCCTACCTGAAGACTAGTTGGTCTAATGGCAATCCTTACATATTTGACACTTTGCCATGTCTGCCCTCTTCCTCCGGCCCTCCAGCCTGAGCAAACCAGCTCTTTCAACCCTTCCCTGTAAGCCATGTCTTCCAGGCTGCCACCATGCCCCTCTCTCTTCCGTGCTCACTTACATCATCTCTGGATCAGCGGGATGCTGTCCTCTTCCTGGCTCAGCGCTGAAGAGGGAGGAATGTTGATTTCCCGCATCCCACATCTGGCATGACCTCTGACACCTCCTGCTGGCACCTTCCCCATACCAGACCACTGTCTTCTGCTTTGCCACTTGGCCAGACCTCCCCTGCTCTGCTGTTGCCAGCCTGCCCCTTCCCCACAGCACTGTTATCTGCTTGAGGCCTCCTTCTACGTGTGCGCTGTGCACTCCCCTGTATTGAATTTCATTTTATTGATCTCAGACCATTTCTCCTACTTGCCAAGACCGCTTTGATTTCTAGCCCTCCAAAGTGCTTGCAAAGTGTACTTCCCTACCTGGAGGTACTCACAGACTTTAAAGCATGCGTCCTATCCTAATACCCTTCTCATTAATGTTATAAATAATTGCAGTACCATCCAGCATTGTCTGCTTGCTTGCTGCTCTCTGTTCCCTTTGACCTCTCTGGGTACCAGGGCAGTGAGCACCCTTGCCTATGAGACACGGGAGAGTCATGGGCTTACCACCAGTGACAGCAACCCCTGAAAACATGGGATAAAGCACACTGTCCCATGTTCAGCCACTTGCTGCTGCCAGCATCAGGCATTAGGGCCTCACATCTGACGTAAGCATGCCTCCATTCAAAGTCAAAAAAGCTGCTCCGATATGTGTGTGTGTGCATGGGGGTGTTGAATCTCGAACCCGTAGCCAGAAGACAAGCTGGGATTGGTTTGGCTCAGCAGGACTGCTGAAGGTCAGACTACTAGAATGTTTACTGAGTGAATTTGTACAGCTTCAGCTCATGCTTGCCAGGGACCCAGCTGAACAATTAAAGGAAATATCAGTTCAGTCGCAGGTTGCAGCACACTCATAGCTCTGCCTTCAATGAATAAAATTAATCATTCACACTGATTCTCTAATCAACCCAATCCTCAGAGGTGTAAATTATGCTGGCAGATGTATAATCAGTGAAGTTTTCCAAATTAACCTAAAAAACACCAAATAACCTTCCGTGTCTCATCACTGGCTGAACTGAGCAAAGGCTGTCTAAAACAAGCGCAACACAAAACTGTGTGGCACCAACCATGCCCTGGAAAAGCTGATAGAAAAACAACTATCCTGGAATAGAGACCTTTGATCCAAAATTATGATGTCCCACTCTGGTCTGTCTTTTCCCCACTGACCCTGCGCAGGTACTTGGGACATGCCTTGATTGCATGGAAATGCTGTCAGCATCCTACACCTCTGCAGGTGCAGGAGCACCTCAGGAAAGGTTCTAATCTCTTCAGACTGCAGATCTGTAGGCAAGAAATACACCGCAGCACATGACTAGGAATAAAACACAGGGTGCAGGGATATGGTCATAAACTGATGTCACCCTCTGTTAAATGCACCCCTGAGAGCAGCCCAGTCCGGCTGTTGGAGGGGAATATCAGCTTGACAGCTTCAGCTGGGTTTTCTCTTCTCACTGCTTCTATGGTAGGAAACACCAGTGTTCCTTGAAGAAGTGAAGGTGGCTGCTGTGTGCCAGCGTCCAGCAGACAGCCCATGTGAAATGGTTGTTCATCCACTGATCTGGGTCTGCAAAGGAATTTTGAGCCACTTTATTCATTCTCTATAGAGATGTGGATTGAAATAATTGTACCGGTGTGTGCTGAATAATAAAAAAGAGATGTCAGGATTCTAAATGCAGCATTTGGAGCTGTTAGAGGAAAGTAGTGAAACAAAACAGCAAAATATGAATTAAAAGCATATTGCCTGCTTGACCTGGGGGGAAGAAGAGAGTTTGGGTGGGGCCCAACCTGCTACTTTATGTAGCCGCTGTTTTATTATCTAAAATAAAAATAAAATTGATTCCAGCAAATAATGGTAAATATTTGATGATATAATTACGTCTTATTAATGCAATGTTCTTTCTTTTGCAAATTAAATTTTCACAGGAATTCATCACCCATTTAATTTTTATTATTTAGGCCATGACTATGTCACAGTTGTTTGTTAGAACCATTTGATTAATATTAAATGTTTAAAACAAAAACTACATTTATATTTTAGTTATAATGGTCCTACGAAAATATTACAAATATGAGTCAGTATTTATGGACCACATTAGCTCTTAGTACTACCTTTGATATTTTTATTGCTATACAGGACAGGCACAGTTCATTACATATGAAAAATAGTTTAATTTTCGGGAGCTTTGTAATGATCCGTAAACTGAAGCATTTTCCTTGCCATGCCACACAAACCCTCTCAGTTCTTCCTCCTGCTCACGCATCTTTTATCCTGAAGAAGGCAGACCTGAGGAAGGGACAAATCTACCCTAGATTAAGTGGGTCTCTTAAAAAGCATGAATGCAGGAGATACAAGCTTTGAAAATCCTGAACACACAGCTCCCATCCATCCAAATGCACAGATATGGATGACAACTGAGCAGGAGCAGGGGGAGAGCATCAACTAGCAGGAGCTGTCTCAGGGGTTTGCAAGGCATCGGGCATACCTGTTGGATGTGGTAAACTGAACTCTGTACATTTGACAGTTACCCTGCACAGAAAATCTCCTTGTGGCCACTACAGCAGGTGGCTGCTGTGGGTTTTTGGCTCCAAAGATGCCCAAAAGCAGGCTCTTCTGCTGCATCAGGAGCAGCACTGGGTTTTCTGGTCTGGTAGCTCAAGCAGTTTCAAGTGTTTCAGCTTTTTCATTTATTTTGCAGTACTACAGAAAGTGCTGTTGGCTTCTAGAAAAACACAAACAAACAACAACAATAAAACCCAAACCAAACCAACCAAAAACCCACAAAAAACCCTACTAAACAAAACCCAAAGAAAGGATGAAAAAACCCCTCCCCAGCACTCCCTGTGCTCTCAGCCAATCCATAGGAAATCAAGCAATCCCACGGAATGCTTTCAGATGGATCAAAACCACCGTGGTCATTACTGTGTCTGTAGGGTGTTAGACCTAAACCAGGTATCTACAAAGGCCTTACTTTCCTTTTGCTATCACCAGCTTTGACAACACCCTTACAGACTTTAAATGCCACTGTATCTCCGGCTGGCTGCAGGCTCCTCACATAGAGCATTTTCTTCCCAGAAAAAAAGCTTCACTGGGCTTTTATGAGGCTTGGTGGATTTCTGCCACATACCTCGTGCTCATCCATAGCGGTGCAAAGTGAATACAAAATCTCTTCTATCTGTCCTGATGGCTTCCTTTATGCCTTTCCTTGCGACGCCTGACTAGCTGAGGCAAGTACAAGGAAGACAAGGAGCAACTGGAGACAGTCCAAGGGAGGGCTGCAAAGATAATTAGGGAGATGGAGCATCTCTCTTAGGAGAAGAGACTATGGGAGCTGGGCCTGTTTAGTTTAGGGAAGAGAAGACTGAGAGGGGTTCTCATTAACACACATAAATCTCTCAAAGCTGGGTGCCAAGAGGATGGTGCCAGGCTCTTCTCAGTGTTGCCCAGCGAGAGGACAAGGAACAGTGACCATAAACTAAACCAAAAGAAGATCCACCTCAACATGAGGGAAAACTTCTTTACATTGAGAGTGGCAGACCACTGGAACAGGATGCCCAGGCAGGTCATGGAGTCTCCCTCTCTGGACAAATTCAAAATCCACCTGGACGTGTTGCTGTGTAACCTGCTCTAGGTGATCATGTCTTGCCAGGGGGCAAGATGATCTCCAGAAGTCTCTTCCAACCCTAACAATTCTGTCATTCTGTGAAATGGCTGCTAAGGTGAGTACATACAGAAGAAGTATGCATCTCACCTGGGAGAAGCCAACTAATGGTGTCAGGCTTCAGCAAGTCCTTCTAAATATTTTCCACTCCAGGCTTAGTCCTCTGTTTCTGAAATGCTGCCAGACAGCCATCCTACCTCTGTGGTTGGTAGTGACCCCTGCACTTAGCAGTTTGCTAGGCAGAGCAAGCAGACACTGCCACCAACAAAAGGTTTGTATTCTCCTTGGCTGCTGAAGTAACATTTCAAACAAGCACAGAGAATGCTCCTGGAGGCATAGTGATTTAAGTACCAGAGGTAAAAGCAGCTGCCCCCTTCTGCACCATCAGCATATGCTCTCCAGAGCTCATCCTGATTCTCATTTCAGTTCCCCAGGCTCTGGATGTGTATCAGGCACGGCTTTCAACTGAACTGAAACCTCAGTTTCAGTTTCAGGTGATGTTTATCAAAACATTTTCTTCCTGAGAGTAGTTTGGCAACATTTGGTCTGTAAGAGGGCAGGCAGAGTGTGCATGGGCCTTCATGTGCTGTTTTCACCCCTTCTCTCTCTCAGCCTCATGCACATGCTGTCTGCCTCTACATGAGAAGATCACTGAAGGAACACAGGCTGTGTATGGCCATGACCTTTTCACTGCAGCCTGCCATGGGCTGAAGAAGCGAATCCAGACCTTAGTTTGTGGAGGCAGGGGAACCAGGACCCCATTTGTAAATGCTGTTGAAACCCCTGCTGAGAGTGGGGGCCCCCTCTTCTGTCAGAACAGGCTGTGCTTTGTTTCCTTCTGAAGTCACCATCTCAGAAAGCAGGAAGGGATCAGTGCTCAGTAGTGCCTGGTGGGGGGCTGGTGGCTGCTCAGGGCTGGCAGGGCAGGGCAGTGGCACCTGGAAGGGGGTTTGTGCCCCCTGGCTTCCCATACTGCCTTCCACTCACTGCACTGCTGCTTTCCATTTAGGGCAAAGCACTCTGTGTTTCTCAGCCATGGTCATAAAACAGGTGAGAGGGCTTCATTAATTAGGTTTGAAGGTAACAGCTGTCATGCAAAATAGATGGCTGTTTGGCTCCTGGGTCGCACCATACACCTCTGCTAAACTGAAGGGAAGGAAGCTTTTCTCCCTTCAAGAACTGTGCTTCCCTTCAGCTGTTGGGCTTCGGAATCCTTGGAAAGAGACACAAGTCTGATATGGAAACTGGCAGCAAGAGCCTGGGACAACAACCGATTTATACCCTTAAAAATACTCAGTCCTTTGAATGAAGTGAAAAGATTTTTTTCTTACATACTAGGAGAAAAGATGCAGCTGCGTTATCAGCTTCAGCGAGGAGCAACAGGAGCAACTAGTTGCTCCTAGTTCTTCAGGGGCAACAGACAAAGGCAAGAGGGGAAAAAAGCCCATCAAGTCCCTTTGCCCCATGTCATTCCCAAAGTGCAGAGCCCGGCTGTTTCCGGAGCTGCTGCCACGCTGGGCCCTGCGGCAGCCAAGGCCGTTGGGCTGCCTCCTGTGAGCTTTGTTTGTTTCTGGAAACTGAAATACCACAGCTTCCAAATCGTGACAGGAGAAGATGCTTTACTTAGGGTTGAAATTGGAGCCAAAGTCTATTCCTGGCAATGACTTGAAGGTCACGCACCAGTGAAGAGTTCCTACCCCAACGGTATGTGCTGTTAGACAGATGCGGCTGTTGCTCTTTTTCTGACAGTGACAGATTTTAGGCCACCCTTTCATGGGTGTGTTTGTTTTCTCCTCCAGTCTGCATCGCTCTCCTAATCCTTGCCCCCAACTCAGGTTTCACCTATTTGTGCCCTCCCTAAAGGGATGTGATTAAGCACAGCTAGTGCAGAACTTTACAGTAACAGCAAATTCCTTCCTGCCTGCAGACTTTACCAGCAATGATATGGCAATGTGACTTTGCAAGCACGCCCTTCATAGCTTCTTGCCTTGGTATCCCCTGAGGTGAGAAAAGCAGTTCACACACAGCCCTTGCACCTGTCACAGGAGGGTAGGGACTCCCTATTTTTGAGCCTCGGGACTCAAAAGTGGAAGCTGGTCAGCAGATCCATGAGAAGTGTCTGTGGAGACATGTCCTATCATTGTCCTTTCCCAGTTGGTGGGACGCAGCACTGCACACTGACCTCTGATGTGGCTGTGGGGGGCACAGCTCTGGTTTGCAACACTAAGGGTTTGGCTCCCTTTCTTGAGTACATGACAGATGTAATTTACAGGGCAAATGTCTTGGTCTTCACACTCTGTGGAGGAGTTCAGGCTCCCAGCATGCAGAAAAGAGAGGAATTAAGCTCCCAAAAGGGCTGCCCTGATGCCATCACTCTGCACCACTCTGGTGCCTCTACATTTCAAGAGGAGGATTTTTTAAGGCGCCTCTCTGTGGCTGTTTGGCATATAAGGAGACATCAGTAAGAAATGAAGCAAGCTGAGTGTTATGAATGGTGACCACAGGATGGGCAAGTCAATCAGAGATAAACTGGGAGTAAGGAACGAGGAGCCTGGTGCACTGCTTATCCTTATGGTCAGAGCTGGATTAGATCAAACAGTTGCCTGTATTTATAACCTTCCCAACACCCTGCTGTGCCCAGAGGAGAGAGGAAGGATCACAAGACCCTCGCTGGCTGGGGCTTGGGAAAGGAAGTCTCTGAAATATGAACGCTGGACATTCTCTTCCCCTCCCCCTAGGGTGAAGATTTTCCATGGTGTCACTCCCACTGTCACTCATGGGGGGGAGCACCCTGGTGAGCTGATCCTCACTCCGCAACCCGCGGGAGAGTTTTTCATGAGCCCAGAGACCCAACCTGAGGGAAGGCAGAGGGAAATCTGCTCTTCTGGTCCCTGCCCCTCACCCCCTGCTGCCTCCAAGTGCCGGTGGAGCTAATTGATTTATTACAAGCACAGTCCTTTTCAGTGTGGGTCTGTGTTTATGTTTACTTTCAGGAGCTACAGATGCTACAGATGGCTAATTTGTTTGTTCGGTATTGTTCTTTCTAGCTGCCTAGAGCTGTTTTTGTACTTCTGTATTTGTCATGGTTACTGCATACTCAAAATCTCAAGTGCCTCTTTTCCTGTGTGACGGAAGTCTTATTGAGTATCAGCTAAAAAGTCATGACTATTTAGGAGGCTTCTCTCTTTCGTCCCTTTGTCTGGCACTACCCCCCATTGCCTTTGTTTAGGTGGAGAGTTCTGGGAGGCAGAGAGCCAGCTGCAGTCTGGAGGTTTCCCAGAACACCCAGAAAACGTGGACAGTGGGCTTTCCCCTGGCTCTGAGAGCCTCTAAAATGGGTCACCTTCCGTGCCGGTTAGCAGGGAACGTGGGCAGGGACAACTAGTG
The DNA here is from genome assembly GCF_003031625.1 of Empidonax traillii. Taxonomy (NCBI): domain Eukaryota; kingdom Metazoa; phylum Chordata; class Aves; order Passeriformes; family Tyrannidae; genus Empidonax; species Empidonax traillii. Next base: position 299,268 of record NW_020955783.1, read on the forward strand.
CTGCTGGCAAGAGAAATGATGGTGGTGGAGAGGGAAGCAGCTGCGTTTGATCACACAGCATTGCTGCCCAGTTGCTGCTGGTGGGAAGAACAAGCCCGCTGATTAGCATTCCCAAGAATACAATTAGGAGACAAGGCTATTTTCAGCAATGTCCCCTCTCAAGGCTTGTAAAGACACAAGCGCAAAGAAGCCCAGAGTAGGCGCTTCCTCCACCGCAGGCACTGGATGGCTTATATTAGCACAATGCTCCAAATCCCCTGTAAGTCCTCCCAGAAAGGGAGAGTAAATATAGTTTGTCAAACAGTTATCTTTAGCACACTGTCTCGTCTGCCAGCATGGATCTTTCTGCATGACCTCTTCCTAAGTCAGGGCAATTTCTTCTCATTTGCTTACTCTTGCCTGCAACGCTGTGCCCAGAGGGGAACCAAGGCTCCCTAGGGCTGGGGGAAAGACTGTTTCCACCTCCCCTCACTGACCAGCCTCTATATGGACACAGCTGGCTTATTGACCTCTAGACCCAGTTTTTCCCATCTGTTTAAAAAAAAAAAAAAAAAAGAGATAGAAGATCACACAAAAGGAAGGTGAGGAGAAAGCAAACTGGCGGCTCTGCTGGGAAGCCCCTCTGAACTCCAGCCGCCAAGGGACATGCCTAGTCCACACCTCTGCAACAGATGCTCTGTGATGATGGGATGGTGATGGAAGAAGAAACAAAGGGAGGTGTTGCAATGAGCTACCAGGCCTACATCATACTGCTGCTTAGACAGGCAATCTTTCTCTGTCTCTGCTTCACTTTGGCACCACTTCTCTTGTGCTACTGCTCATGCACAGATACACACAGCGTTCTCCACTGAGCTCAGTTTCCTCTGATGCACAAGCAGGAGCACAGGCACAATGAGGAGGGCAGGCAAGTCCCACCTTTGAGGGTTAGTTCAGCCTGGGAGGATCGTGGCTGGCTCATGGGCCATCCATGGGGTTCTGGCAGGGCTGGGACATCACAAGGCGGCGACTAAACACTTTTGAGCTGAGAAGGGGAGATGGGGGAAAAGGGGCCTTGTACACCAGCAGACATCTGTGAGATGAAGAACATTGGATTTTTTTAACAAAGAAAAAAGAGTGAAGGATCAGAGCTGATTGCAGGTCTGGCTGCCCACCAGCTGCCCTGTGAGCTGGGGCACTGTAGCAGGGTGCCCCCTGCCCATGGGTTTGCAGTCTCTGCCCCAGTGCAAGGCAGCCCCCTCATGAGCTGTGGCAAGCAGCTTGACAACTTGATAGCACCCAGAAGCCAAAAAAGGCCTAATGCATGTCAGGCCGTGGCTGTTCCAGAAAGTCAGAAGCAGCTCCAGGGTAAGCAGGAGCCGTAAAAGTGCAGTGAGAAGGCAGGAAACCCCAGCAAGCTGAGTCTGTAGGAGCGCTGGGTTTCACAGCAGGTCTCCTGTGCCCGTTGCAGTGGGCACATCACTATGTGCCTCTGCACAAAATTCCATATGTCCAAACCACTCATCTTCAAACAAATAATTTCCTTTCTATTAATCTCAGTGGAGTTTCCTCCATTCAGGAAACTGCCACAGGCAACTGGTGTAACACAAAGCTCAGAGACTCTGATGTAATGAAAAGGGGGAGATTAGAGAGTTAATGGCCCCAGCTGCTACTATAAGCTTTACTCTCCTGGCTGCACTCGGAGAGGCATCATGTTGCAGCTCCTTCCCCTGTGCTACTCTCTACATGGTTGGGGAACTCTCCAGAACAAGAACAACACAGTTCCGTTGTTGTCTGCCAGATGGAGAAACCCAACCATGCTCTTTCGTCAGGAGGCCCCCTGCTTCCTTCTGCACTACTGAACAGAGCTCTTCCTAACTCGCCTCTGCTGTGCTGTCATAAATCTACAGCAACCCCAGCCCAGCCAGAGTTTATATGGGAGAAAGAAGGCTGGTGTGAGGCCTGGTGAGCTGCTGCTTATGTCACAGGCGTTGAAGAGGGACCAGCTTAATAGTGCCCTGGAGATGGGGAGTGAACCCAGTCCTGGTTGAGCATCAGGAGGGGGATAGAAAGAGAGGAGCTGTCACTAGCATCCAACAGCCTTCTGCAGAGGATCACATCCAACAAACTTCCTTCTATTGGCAACAACCATGGATAGCTCTATTAAATATGTATCTCTAAGAAACCTACGTGCTGGGGTGACCTTGCTAAACACAGCCAAAGGAAAATCAGACGGCTGCATGTCAGGGATGCGGCATAGAGCTGCACGTATCCTGTGGTTGAACCAATGCAGAGCCATCTTAAACATTTGCTACAACACAGGTTGCTTGACAGGCTCTTTTCTCCCATGCCATCACCTCCATCTGTTCCACCATTAACTGTGAGTGAAGGAGAAAAGGAGTGCAGGCAGGAGCCTGTGCTGCCTAGGGCACAGGGATGCTGCTCACAGCTCTGCATGCAAGAGGTTACCCAGCCCTCCTCTCTCTGAGAAGACCTTTTCCAGGAACAGTGAGGAGCCTCTGACTGCACTTCTGATGGAAGCAGTGCTACCTGCTTGCAATTCTTCCCTACCTGGTGCATGCTGAAATGCACTGCTTTGGCCCTGCACAGCCATATGGTGCTTGCCCACCTCTCCCCAGTGATGAAAAGAGATTAAGAAGACCAGCCACAGAACTCCTTCATCCAGCATAGTTTCACTCCAGCCAGCTATGACGTGGTGGTCAGCCTTACTGCCGAGTGATTTCTCCACAGTAGTGCTTTGCTAATATTTCCTGAGACACAAATGCACACGTTCAGGACACACATACCAGCAGCCAGAAAATCTCTTAGAGAGTATATCCAGTGATTCAAATGAAGTGATTCAAATTCAGCTCAGTTCTCCAGCTTATCCTTTTCCTTAGCTTTGAAGCAATTCCTGACTCTGTTGTACCTTCCGTGTGCCTGACCCAGTTATTTTTGCTGAGATTCCTGCCTCCACTAGCTCTTCAGTGGACTTGAGGGTGACAGAGCACACAGTACTTCTGGAGTCCAGCCACCCCCACCCCTTATCCTGACATGGTTTGCATCCCAGGACTCACAAAACTCTTTCCTGTGAAGACACTGCAAAGGAGACAGCAATAGTAAGAAATGGCCTCAAGAAATTCTCCCACCCTCTCATATTTATTATAAAACCATGAAATGCCAGTACCAATAAGCAAAGTCTTAAAATACTTGTGAAAATCTGCTTAGAAGCATGATGTTTTTCTCTTGTTATTCATGAACAAGGATTGTATTTCGCAGGTAAATTAACTTCTAACACATTTCTAATGTTAGTTTAACTGTGAATTTTCCAATAGCATTTCTTGCTTATTTGTCGAAAGGCAAATCAAACTTGAAGTGACAACAAAAACCCCTTTTACTTGAAGGGAAGCAAATACTTTAAAGCAAAGGCAGACTAGTGGATCAGTAATAGCTTCAAGTCTTTCACCCCTACTGCTTTGCATTTCCTTCTGGTTATTCTGAAAAGCAGCCAGGAGATGCCCTGCATGGAGCTGAAAGCCCTGCAATGCTGATGACCCAGCATTTTATTTCACTCATTGGCCACCCCCTTCCTTTTTTCTTTCCAGTGTTTCTGAAGACATGCTTGTGAAAAAGTTGAGGGTAGAAGAACTTTGCTCTGCTCGGGCCCAGATTGCTCCTTTCCCTTATCTGCATATACAAAGTACCCTGAAAGAACCAACATTTCTTCTGAATTATTTAAAGTTTATGGAAATGATAATAACATAGAAATCTGCTATGATTTAATTAATTATGAATAAGTAACATGGTAATGCTAGCAATACATTTAACTGAAAAACCTATTTATAATGAAATGATTTCTTATAAATAATTAAAGGAAAACTGTCTATGTTGTAACTCATAATTTACATTTAAGGCCAAATTTTTCCCACATTTCTTGTGAAACTTTACCCATAGGGGCACTCCCGTGGAGCTGATGAAGCCAATGACAGAGCTGCTGGCGGGATGGGATATAGTTTAGGATTAGAAGGATAACAGATTCCAAAAGAAAAAGGTTGCTTTTTCTGGTCTGTTTTCTAAACTAACGAAGGGTCAGCAATTCAGTCTCTAAAAGATGAGCTTTGCTTTTTTTTTGGAGAGTAAATTCACCTTATTTTGCCTTTTTAACCCCATTTTGAAAGCAAATGCAGCTCAGATGACATTAACAGTTTCACAATTATTGCTTGCCATTTCCCTAAGCCACTCTTGCCTGACTCTCTACAACAGCTCCCAGCAATTTGGACCCTCGCTGATACACTTGTGGGTACCATGACAAGGCCCAAAATTTGGTTACTGAGATGTCATGAGAGGAGGGGCACCTGAAGGAGTATGCCATGTACCATCTAAGCGAGAATGCACCATCACAATCAGGATGAAACTTGCTTGAAAAGAGCTTAAATGAGCCCTGAGGTCGAATACATTGAGAAGGGTCAGTAGGGTCAAACCCCAGCCCACTCGGACAGCCCTTTCCCCTGCAGGCACTTCTCCCCCAAGGAAGGCACTGCTTGCAGCAGGGTAAGGGACAAGGGGAAACTGGCAGGGATGGTAGTCCCATACTCTGCGGCCAGGGAGCAGCTAAAAAGGGAACTCAGAAGCCTGCCTACGCAAGCCACATTTATTGGCGATGCTCCAATGCTTCACGGACTGTTATCCATCAAAAGCAGCACTGGAATTGGCACTCTTTGCCGAAAAGGAAGGGATCCACCCCAAAACACTAAATGGCAGGAAACTTTTGTGACACAGGATGAAGAAACACATGCTGCTGCAGTTCAAAATGTTCCTGCTCAGAAGATGACTGGGAGGCAGCATGGCTGGGATGGGCTGCTGGTCCACACCATCTACCAGCACCAGGACCACAAAACCCTCCAGAGCCCTTCCTGCAAGCCCTCCCTGAGGGGTGGCTGGAAATGACTAACCAACCAGAGTTCACCACCAATCCCAGAAAGTTACTAGGTGGAGCGCCTCCTCATGAAGAGGCAGATTTCAGGAATAACCAAGTTGTAGAGAAAAGGAAAGGAGCTGAAATCAGACCTCCACCTTCACAGGTTAATTTTAACATGGTTGGGCAAAGAGCCACAGTAACGCAAAGAAGCAGAACTGGTGAGATGAAATAACAATTTGGATTATAAAAATATTAGAGTAGCTGGTTCAATTAAGAGCACACATTATTTGTCTCTCCAAAGAAAAGCAGAGGGCTTACACAAATAGAGGAGCTCTCACAATATGAAAGTAATCATAAAAATAGCCTTTAAAAAACACATCCAAAAATCATTCCTGCATGCTGTTTATCATTGTTTGTTTCTTACAGGAAAGCCAGAAGGTATTGCTTACATGTCCAAGAAGAAATTCTGAGCTAATTAGAACAAGTTAAAGCCCCAGCTGGGCCCATCCAGCCCCCTTCTTTCCAGGTGCAGGAAAGCATAGGGAAGTGCCATTACTGCATGATGTGTTGTGTTGCCCAGAGGTACTTTTTGCAAGGAAAAAAACCCTTCCTTCTGCAATTTCTGAAGGAGAGGTTGCTCTAAATGTATTCTCATAGAGAAGTTGGATAGAACCCTATTTATTCACCCAAAAAAAATCACAGGGAACTTAGTATTTGGAGTTTTTTTTAATTATTACAGTACAAATAGTTTTGAAAGCGTGATGGAAAAAGGGGTCCTTATGCTGGCTTAACTTCATTGCAATTCATGAAGTAGGATCTGCAAAGGCATGAATTGGTGTGCAGGAGCTGATGTATTTCCTGATTTTTGTGAAGTGAAAGAAAGGTGATCTTCAGCATCACTTTCCCCTGCTCTCATTTAAGTCTTTCATCAGTATACTAATTTTTGAGCCTTCTAAATATCAGCTGAGGGGTGGTACCTATTAAAAGAGAAAATTATTTGTGCCTAGTGCTTAGCAGCACTTGAATAAGGTAAGACACGCACAAAAAAAAGTGTTGTTAGTAGTCTGGACAAAATTAAATGCCTCATTCCATTATGCAGCTGTTGCCTAATATCTGTAAGTCTCCTTTTACATACAGTTGGAGAATACAACACTCCTATAAAAAAGGGTTAGAAGAGGTTTGGAAAAACCCTTAATTTCTGGGGAGAAAAAATTAAGGGAATCTACTCAAAAATAAAAATAAATAAATAAAAAAATGAGGATGAGGCCTCCTTCAGCTCATAAAGATGCTTTTAAAAGGGGGGGAAAAACCCCAAACCATGGGAGGAAGCAGGGGAAGGTCCAGTTTGCTTTCTCATGCCCTTGGCTGAGTGGGGGGCAGGGTGAGGCCTCCACTGCAGGTGGGGTACTCCCGAAGAGCACTGCCTGCATGCTTCCCCACCACCATCCTGCCACTCCAGCCCAGCAGTGTGGCAACAGGAGGAATTGTCTCCTGCTGCAAGGAAGTGACCTGGTGAACCAATAACACCTTTCATCTCTGCTTACTTATCACAGAATCATAGAATCAGCAGGGTTGGAAAAGACCTCTGAGATCATGAAGTCCAACCCTTGATCCACCGCAGTTATTAGACTATGGCACTAAGTGCCACATCCAGTCTTCTGTTTGTTTTTAAATGGCTGCCTAAAAGGAAAAAAAAAAAAAAAAGAAGCATGATGGTTGGGGGCTGGAAGGAAGAGGAAATAAGTATTTTATAGGGAAAGAGGGTAAAGGAAAATGCAGATTTGGCACTTTTGCAGTGAAGAGTGAATGTCCTTCCCAAATGCAGAAGCTGAAATCTCCCTGAAAATCATAGAATTGTTTGGGTTAAAAGGGAATTTTGAAGATCATCTATTTTCAACCACCCTGCTGTGGGCAGGGACACTTTCAGCTAGACCAGGTTGCTTGGTGCCCCATCCAACCTGACCTTGAACACCTCCAAGATGCCTCCCAGGGTCTGACGCTCCCCAGGGTTTTTCAGGGAAGCCACAGCCCTCCACCCAAGAGGGCACCCTGTGGCACTAGACAGGGTGCTCCAGTATGGGATGGGAGCACCCCAGGGCTGGGGACCACAAAGGCAAGCGGCAGCAGGTTTGTGGTCAAAGGGACCCTGAGGTGGGGGCATGGCAGGGTGCTATGCCAGGCAGAGTGGGTTCTCACACTTGCCCCAGTGCTGGGTGGAGATGGGAGCTAATGAGCAGGGATGCTTCTTGTGGTCTTTGCTGCGTCAGGGGTGACGGGCCAAAGAATCATCTAGAGTACAGTTAGAAGTTTCCTTGAGTTCTTCCAGCTTTCTCTGTGAGTTTGTTTTATTGGGGTCTTCCACTTGACGCAACATTTTGGGGCTTAGTATGTACACTGCTATGCCAGTCTTTACAAAACTGGCTCTGGAGTAGCAGAAAGAAAAGCAAAGTTAGGTGAAGCATGTCTAAAAATAACTCCAGAGCTATCACCCCATCTTCAGTGCACCTATATCAACCAAGCAAGACAGCCATATGGGCACTAACATGCACTTAGTAGCTTTCTATGGGAAACATCAGTGTTTCTTCTTTCCCAGAAGGGAGAGTTCAGCCTTTCAAGGAGCAAAATGATTCAAACCCTGCACTTAGTGCTCAAAGCCCACAGCATGCTCCAGAGGCTGTATGAAGGCAGTGAAAGAGTTAAGTCCGGAGCAGAGCAGCGGCTCTGGGTGATGAAGTGGATAAGCAGGCACTCCATTCATCTGCTTTGAGCACTGCCTGACCTTGGGCCCTGGCAGAGGAAAGGCGTCTGCTCCTGCAAACAAAGGGCAAGGGAAGGAGGATGACTCAGGAATCCTGGTGGCCCACATGGGATGAGGGCAGGGCAGCTGCGCTGTTCCATGGCCATGCCTGGCAAGTGGCGAGGCTCACTGTCTGCAGTGCACCCACTGCAGGAAGTGAATCCATATGCTGCCCAGGCCCATCTTCTGTTTCAACAGGGGGGAAAACAAATTCTTGATTTTTTGTTAGACTGTTTTTTTTTTTTTTTACTTGCCTCATTATGGGAGCACATATTTGAAGGCAGAGTTTATACTGGGTTGGACTGTGACATCTGGACAGATGAGAGTCCACTTTGGTAAAAGCGGTGGTTGGGGTTTTCTTCCAATTATTTTTCAAAAGGTGCATTGGAGCTACCTAAATGCAAATGCTCGAGGAGGAGAAACATGAAATGCTGAGGGCTGAGCCTTTTCAAGCCCAGTTACTGGATGCTTTCCACCTGTAGCCCTGTTGTAGCAAAGCACTCGCTGAAGCAATAGAATCAGGGCTACAAGTAGCTCAGCTAACCCCTGGTGCCATTAACTTCCACACAGCCCAGTGTTTTCTCCTCCCGCCTTAGGACTCGCTGTGTTGGTGTGGGAACTGCAGCTGCACTATAACACTCTGCACAGCACACGGGGTGTCCCACACTACTCTGGGGGCAAAGTAGACACATGGAGTGGGTGCAGCCAGCAGGGCAGGTGCCACACTGCAGGCGAGCGGGTGGCTGGGTGTCCCCAGAGCAGTGTCCCATCCAGTCCCACCAAGAGCAGCTGCCCTGCCAGCAGGGTGGACGGACAAGCAAGGCTTGGCCCGGGTGCAAAAGGAAAGGATCCAGGGGCTCTGTTGACATAACAAGCCACTAGAGAGCACTCTCAAATGTATTTATACCCTTTGCCTAAGTGCTAGTTCATGAAAACACGCGGTTGCCATGGCCTGGTTTACAGCAACTCTAAAAAGAGAGCTCCCAAACATACCAGGTTTTCTGAGGCCACTGCAAAGGCGGTCAAAGCCTCTCTTGTGTGGCACCTTTCCCACCCCCTGGGACCCAGGCAGAGGGCAGCACCCATTGGCTCTGCACATCCCCTCTTGCCCCACACTGCTGCCTGTTAACAAGTGTCAAGACAGTATTAAAAAGTAAAAAAAAAAAAAAAAAAATTGTGCTTGGGGAACTACAGCTTTTTCATGTTTCTTTTTTATATACAAGAAAATGCAGGAAGTGTTTAAAGCTCCTAGTTTCCTTATAGCTAGTGCCAGAAGTTAAAAAAAAACCACAAAAAACAAAAAACATAAGATGTAAAAACGGCAGCAGGTTGTTTAGCAGCTATCAACAGGAACACTGTGCAGTTGAACTGCCAGGAAAAAAATGTCTTTGAAAAAAAAAAAGTAATGGAAGTGAGTTCGAAAAAAATATAATGATCACACATTCTTCATTAAAACACTTTTAATACTACACAAATTACAGTATCACCTTTTAAAAAGTTTAAAAAGGAATATTACCAGTAGCACTGTTGCAGCTAAAGCACTTCAAAATAATAGGGAAAATAAAAAAAAAAAGAAAAAAGCTTATAGCCCAGGAAGTAGTAATAAAGGGAGAATCCACTGGAGCGTTATTGTAATTCAGCAAAGCAACCAAAAGAAAAAAGCAACATTCAATGTGAAAAAAATGCGCTATGTATGAACACCTTCAAATTTTAGTTTTTAATTTTTTTATTTTCTTTTGCAGTTCTGAAGTTTTATGGTGCAGATTAGACTTGTCTGGGGGCTGAAAGTCAGCTGTGTGAGCACAGCCACCATGTGCCATTTCTTTTCCGTCTGTGTTGTTTCTGGGCAACTGCCTGGCATCACCAGCTGGGGAGTTTCCATCCTCTCCAGGAGTCCCAGAGCTGCAGAAGTGGAGCGGCTGGCAGGAAGAGGAGGAAGGTGTGCTTCCTTACAGGCCTCTCCACCGAGTCCCACCAACATCCCTTGGCCCCAAAATAAAGGTACACTTTGTCAGCAGCAGGTCTCACCCTCGGCACGCTCAGAGCTGGGCCACCTGATAACACAAAAGGTTTTTTTTTTAGGGAGTCTTTGGGATTTCAGTTTTGCTTCTCTTTAAAGCATAGGGATACCACCTTAATCAAAAACGTGAACTTTATCCCATATGAGGTATTATGCCAAGCAACTTTGAAGAACTTGTTACCATCTATCAGCTCAAATTCCATTTTTTTTAATAAAGTGCCTAAATACACATTTACACAGATCATAGTGGTTCCAAAGAATCCTTTACAGTTGGCATTTTTTTTATATATAGGTATATATATAGGTATATATATATAATGTGCGTTTTCTTCAAATTGGCTAAATGTGTTTACATAAGACACCAATCTTGACTATAAGTTTTAAAGCGTAATATTGACTTCAATGAATTTGTTTATCATGCAAGTCTTATTTAATATTACATTGACCTGTAATATGGAACACAATGTAGTGGGTGTGCTCATTAAACACTTCATAAAAAATAACTGTGCATGTGCAGTTCGGATCTTCAAATACTAATAATGACTATTTCTTTTTTTTTTTTTAAAAAAACGTAGTCTTCCAAAAAGATCTACTCTGCATTAAACTGCAGTTTGAACATTATCACAATAAGAACAGTTGACTAAAAAGCACCCAAAATTTTTCAAATTTATAGTTGGCTGAACAGATTTTTCCTCCTCCACCTCCTCTTCCGATAAGGAAAGTGTTTATTAGTTGGTCCCTGGGAAGGGACGACCTCACCACCCTTTTGCTCAGAAACAACCACATATAACCAAGTTATAAACACCTCAACAGAAGAGCTCATACAGCTGCAGCGTTGCCAACAAACTATAAACAGCACAAAAACATCACTATAAGACTTGAACTATTTCTAGTAACCAATGATTTATTGATTTTAGAAGTCTGCTTGGTGATGCAGAAGCGTAATCAAAAGAAGTGGCTTTACAAAAGAGTTCTCCAAAGTAGCTTAAAAGGCAGGGCCAGGGCCATTATGTACAGCCCTAATTGCTTTCATTTCAACCAGTTTATATTTTCATTTTCAAAGAATAGCAGTAGGTTTGTTTCAAGCATACGTAATAAGGAAATTACAGGTTTCCTCCACCCACATTTGGGCTGTCACTGATATGCCCGCGGGCAATTTGGCAGAGCCTCAGTCACTGCTGTCACTGTACCACACCGTACCTGCCACTACTTGGAAATACCGGGTCAGTGATAGTAACAATAGCAACAGCACTAGAGGCGACTGATAAGCAAAATCAAAGTCCTTCTGCGCTATCTGGAAATTAAAGTAAAATTAAAAACAAAAAAGAGTCTCTTTCCCACCTCCCCAGCTTTGTCCAAAGACACAAAAGCCCCGGAAGTGACATTGAAGGCCTTCAGAAATGGCAGTGCTACATTGGCGCCTTTGCCAATCAGGTAATTAAGTTCATTATCAAAATTCCACGTTATGGTATGCAATCGGTGAATAAATGCAGTTTTGCAACCTTACAACTGATCACGTGAACTGCGGTCAACTTTGCCTTAAAAAAAAAAAACAAAACAAAACAAAAACACCAAACCAAAACCAAACAAACCCAGAAATCCCTAACTCAACAGCGCCTCTTGGACACTTCTCCACATCCTACTCTGGAGGCAACTTCCCTTAAGAAAGAGTGAGCAATTTGGGACTGGATCTGAAGGATCTTCTATTGCAACATGAGCTACGCATTTCTGGGAGAAAGCCCTCGTGCTCCCTAAGCTCGCCTGGCCAGTGGGATGGCAAAGGGCATCCCTGCCTTGGCTAGCCACTCTTGTCCCCAACCGCCTCAGACCAAGCCTGCATGCGACCAGCTCTACAGGACAGGGGCCAGGAATAAGGAATCACAGACAATAAGGCAATCTTTACAATGTCAGAAAGTGTATTTGGCATTTAAAAAAAAAAAAAAGAAAAGGAAAAAAAGAAGAAACAAGTGCATACAAATACAGCTAGAAGCATTTCTGGTTTGCCAAGTGCTCTCTAAAAAAAGCAGCGCAAGTCACAGCCTACATTGAACAGTAACTGTCACCAGGGAAGCACAACAAATAGTTGCTATAACAAAAGGGGAAAAAAAAAACCGGCAAAAAAAAAGAGAAGAATTAGAAGAAATGCCTTTATAATAAGTACATACCTTTTGTCTTCAAAAAATATAGAAACACAATGTATTCAAAAAAAATCAAAATTATACAGCCATGTTTATGAAGTCTACATTTCCCTTGTCTTGGAGATATATATATATTTATATATATATATTTATAGATATATACATAATTCGAGCAGTTCGAGTTCAAGGTGACGTCGGGCGGTGAGCGCAGGCGAGTCACGAGTCCCTCTCCTTTTTCACTTTCACATCTCCGGCCAGGATGGTGGCAATCTCCCCTTGCATGAAGGCCCAGGGGACGTTGGAGCCGACCAGGGGACACTTCTCCCCGCTGGGGCAATACACCTCGCCGCTGGCTCCCTGCTGCTTGATGCTCTGCCGGGAGCAGGGGAAGCAGAACTTGTGGGAGGGGACGGAGGGGCACTGCACGAAGTGGGTGTCTTCCAGGCGCTCGTGGCAGAGGGTACAACACAACGGGACGCTGGCGGCGAGAGACGAGTCCGGCAGGCTGGCGGGGTGGACGGGCTCCAGCCCGCCCGCCGCCGCCGCCGCGTTGGCCCCCTGGCCCGGCACCTCCCTGCCGGGGCCCAGCCTTCTTTGGTTCATGGCGGAGGGTGAAGGGGGGCTGCTGCTGTTCCTCCGCGTGGTGGAGTGGACCTGGTTGGCGTCTTTGGAGGCGTGGTTGCCCCCGGCATTGTCCGCCACCAGAATGAGGGCGGCCATGGGGGACTGGCCGTTCTGGGCCGCCTCGGGCGGCGTGGTCCGGTTGGAGTGGGGTGAGGCGGTGGGCGGCGGGGGCGACATGAACGGGGTGGCCGTCAGCGGCAGCTTCATCCCTTCCGACGAGGTGGGCAGCCAGGGCTGCACCTCCCCGTTGATCTTCGGGGGTCCAGCTTCGCCCTCCGGCTCGGGGGAAGGCTTCCTCTTCCGGGCGGCCCGGGCCCCTGCAGAGGCAGAGGTGGGGGGAGCGGGGGGAGGAGGAGGGTGAGAAGACGACAGCGCAATCACAATGCATCGCCGAGCAACCGCGGAAACGAGCGGCCGCGGCCACCTCCCGGCCACCCAAGCAGCCGAGCCGCCGCCCCGCACGCCCAAAGCAGCCCGGCATCCCCCGCCCCGCTTCCCGAGAGAGGCCCCCGCGCTGCCGGTCCCATCCACTGCCGCGCCCGTCGCCTCCCGGTGCCCGGCGCCTCACCTGGCTTGGCCACGGAGCCGTTGGTCTCGTAGCCCAGCAGCCTGCCGCCCGCCATGCCCGGCTCCTTCTTGAATTTGCTGTCGAAGGGGGGCACGGCGTGGCTCCCGTGCTGGTGCAGGGCCAGCAGCGTGTCCCGCACTGTCTTGGGCTTGGCCAGCCACTCCTGCTCGCCACCCGGCCGGCCCTTGCCCTCGGCGGCCAGCTCCGCCGCCGCCGCTGCCGGCAGGCTCTCGGCAGAGCCCCGCTTCTCCTTGGCGCCGCCGTCGTGCTCCCCCGCCGCGCCTCCGCCGCCACCAGAGGACGAGGAGGAGGAGACGGAGCCAGGGCGCTTGTGCCCCAGCTCGCCGGGCTGCCCCGCCGCCTGCCCCGCCGCCTGCGCCGCCGCCGCCGGCTGCTGGGGCACGGGCACGGCCATCGGGGCGGGCGCGGCGGAAATGGCGGCCAGCGAGGCGGCGGCGGCGGCGCGGCTGCCCAGGCCGCTGATGGCGGCGGGAAGCCCGGCGCCGTTCACTAGCGGCACCAGGGTGGGCGGCACGGCGTGCGTCCGCCGCGGGTTCGGGCTCTGCCGGTTCAGCTCGGGCGGCTCCTCGGGCTTGGGGAAGCCGTTGGGCACCAGGATCCCGTTGACGTGCCGGCCGCCGCCGTACTCGGCGCCCAGCCGGGGCGGCGGCCGCTCGGCCGCCAGCGAGTAGCGCTCCAGGGGCTGCGGCGGGGGCCGCGCCGCCGCCTCCGGCGCCGCGGGGTGGCCGAGCTGCTGCTGCTGCGCCAGGAGCTCCTTGGCGGAGAGCGGAGGCTGCTTGGCGTGGGGCGGTGGCGGGGCCCGGCCCTCGGGAAAGCAGCCGTGCGCCCGCTTCAGCTGCCGCGCCGTGTCGATGACGAACTCCACGCGGTCGGCGCCCTCGTAGTTGACACAGCCCCGGCAGACGGGCTCGGTGAAGTCCCAAATCATGGCCCAGGGCATGCGGGGCAGATCGCACAGGTAGCACGACTGCCTGCGGGAAGCAGCCGCCACCGCCGCCGACGACATGTCCCGGCCCCGGGGCAGCGGCGAGCGCCCCCCGCTCCGGCTCCTGCCGCCGCCGCCGCCTCCTCCGCCCCTCGTCACCGGAGTCCCGACGGGCAGGCTCGGGTGCCGCGGCCGCAGCGGGACCGTCCGCCGGGCCCCCTCCCCCTCGCCTTCCTCTTCCGTACGCTGGAGCAGGGCGCGGCGGGCGCCCCGGCAGGCAGAGCCGGTGCAGGGAACGCCGCTCCCCTCGCCGTCTCCGCCGGCGGCGCTCACAGGGCGGCGGGGACGCGCATCTCCGCCGCGCGCCTGGCGCAGGGCTGCGGCCGCTACCGCCCGCACGGCTCCCCCGCTCTCTGGCTACTACGGGGCGGCGCGGGGCGGCGGGGGCCGGCGCGGCGCGGCGGGGCGGGGACTGCCACGGGGGCCGGGGCCGGGGCTGGCGGCGGCGCCGTGCCGTGCCGGGCTCCAGCCGCCACCGCCGCCTCTGCGCGCCGCCGCCTCGATTCTTCGACAGTGCCGGCCGCGCCTGCGCGATGGGCGCCCCCGCCCCGCCGCCGCCGCGATCCCAGCGCCGGCCCCTGCCCGCGCCCCCGCCACCGGCACCGCCACCGGCACCGCGGGTTCCTCCTGCCGCCGGAGGGCCACCGCGCCCCCTCCCCGTCTCGCCCCCGGGGAGGGCTGTGGGACAAGGCGAGGGGCGGGGGTGCGCTGCAGCTCCTTCCTTCTTTTCTGATTTTTATTATTATTGTTGCGTTCATTACTATTTCCTGCGCCTCCGAGGGGCTTTGCCGAAACCTCCCACCCGTGGGCGCAGTGAGGGGCTCGATGTCCCCCCTCCGGCCCCCCGCCCTGCTCGCCCTGTGACCTTGGGCACGGCGCGGTGCCGGGTCGGTCATCGCCACCGCTGGGCAGGGGTCGGCTTTGTTCTCTCCGCCGGGCCAGGAGGCACCATTAGAAATAAATACAACGATTACCCAGCTTTTTTTTTTTTCTTAACTGTTGTCATTGTGCACAGGAAATAGGACGTTCTAGATTTCCTGTCATTTTCAACCACAAAACAGCGGTTCTCTTAATGCAGATTAGCGAAATTCACACAGACTAAGCAAACGCCGTCTCCTTCCCCCCCCCGAAAAAGGAAAACCTGCAGACATGTTTCCCTATGTCACATACACGCTACGAATTGCTCATCCACCGCCTGCATCCACACCGAAACAAAGGGCGGGGGCAAGGGAGGGAGGAAAAGAGGGTGTTCGCTCTTCCCGTTTGCCACGGGAGGTGAAGCAACCCCTCGCCGGGCGCATCCCGGCACGTACGGCCGGCTGCACGCGTCTGCCCGGGCAGCGTAAACACGGCGGAGGCTGCTCCCCCCGACAGCCGTGCTCGGGCCGCCCTTCCCACGGCGTTATGTAGGTTACGGGGGAGGGAGGGAGGGAGGGAAGGAGGGCGGGAGACGGGGGCCGGCCGGGGCCGGGGAAGCTCTGACGTCCGCTGCCGCCGGCGGGAGGTGGCTCCCCGCGGCTGGGAGCCGCCCGACGGCGCGGATGGGCGCTGTGGGGCCGGCCCCGGGAAGAGCGGAGCCTCTCAGCTGCTCGTCCTCGGCCCGGCGCGAGGGTCGGGCGGGCAGTGGGGGCAGCAGTCGCCCCCCACTCGCCCCGCTCCAGGGCCGGGGGCTGGGTGTGTCGCGGCCGCCCGTGCGCCCGTGGTGGGACCTTGCTTCACCCTGCACCGGCCTCCTCGTCGTCCTGGCACTGGCTCCAGCGCTGGCCTCCCTGCCAGGTTGGGTGACTTTGCAACTGCACGCCCGGCTGGACGTCTTGGTGGCGCCGGGCTGTACACAAACGAAATCAAAATCCGCCCCGGCCCTCGACCCAGCCTCGCACGTCGGCGGCGGCCAGGGCTACTGCCCCGGGGGGCTGCTCCCGGAGCCTTCACAGCTCGTACCCGCTTTGAGGCGGCCGGCCGAGGCCGGGGGGCAGGAGAAGGAGAAGGGAACAACCCTGCCGGGGCTCCGACGGGCTCCCGGAGAGCCAAGGGTTAACATCGGCTCGCTTTTACCGAGGAGCCCTCCTTTCACATTGCATCGAAGTCCTTTAAAGCTGTTTCTCTTCCCTCCTCCCCTCTCCGGCTGGAAAGACGATTTATCCATGCATGCTAAGTAAACAGATCTTTGTTTTCGTCTTCCACCCACTGCCCTCTTTCTCCAGCTCGAAGCTGGAGCCTCGCCAAGCCGGCTGCAGCGATCGCTGCCTCCACACACACACACACACACACACACACACACACACGGGGGGAAGAAGCCGGGTTTCTCGGATGAGGCAATGAGCCTGCAATTGGCAGGGACAAGGCAGGAATTGTAATTGCACTTCATCATGTGATGGCTTATGAAAGAGGAAGTTTGGATGTTTTAGTCACGTACTCCTTTGCCCTCTTGCTTTAGCCTCCAGGTTCTCCGAAGGAAAAAATTACATGTATTTATATATACTGGTGGAAAGCCAAGAAACAGTGTGTTTGCACATTTCAGATCATGAGCAGAGCTGGAGTGCTAGCTGAGCGAGGCTGCAGGGGAAGAAGAAAGCAAAGCTTTCAGCTGTGGCAGGCTTTTAACTGTAGGACAGAAAATGTGATCTGAATTCATTTTCCTTTATTTCTAATCAAAACTAGCTGCATGGAAAAGTCAAGACGAGCAGTATTCTGGTTCTGCCACATTTACTGCCTTTGAATGCATTCTGGTGGAGAAGGACAAAAAAAGCCAAATAAAAACCCATGTTACTGAGCTCAATGTCAAAAAGCTGATAAAAAATAGTGGCAGTGCTACATAGGAAATTCAGTTTATGTATCAAATCACAAAAAAAAAAAACCCTCAAAGCTGCTGGCTGCTACAGCAGTAACTGCACAGGAATCGAACAAATAAAGCGTTTGTTTCTTGTTCCCTTTTTTTTTTTTCCTCATTTTTGAAACAGAAACCATCCTTTTGTGCCTGATCTCTGCGAAACGCCCCTTGCTACAACACACCAAGGCTATAGATAGGAGCAGTGAGCACTGGAGGACGTCTGATGGGGTGTGGGGCTATGCAGGTCTGGGGCAGTGCCTGGCCAAGGAGCACCATGGTAGTGTGGATGGGGGTCTAGCATGGTGTGGAAAGCCTTTGTCTTATTCTGGTGTGCCCAGTGTCATGGGTTAGGGAAAGAAGGGGGAGAAGAGGTTGGAGAAGGGCAGCTCTTTGAGATGAACTCTATCTGCCACCCCCATGTCACCATGGCAAGCCCCTTCTCACTGTGTGTTTTTTGGCTTTTATCAGTGAACCACACTGATATTTTGTTGTGTTTCTCTCCTTCCCTGTAGGGTCCTATTTACTTTCCCACCTGTCTTCTCTGCTGGTGGCAGTGATTGTATGCAGCCCCTTGTCCTAGAACTGTGCCCCTAGCCTGCACTTTACCCACATATTCATCTTCCATGGGGCCTGCCTTTCCTTCTTGTGTCTAAACCAGTGCTCCTCACTTGCTCCCCTGTGCCCTTGGCATTACTCTTTCCCTTCCCATCAAGAGATGTCTCACGTACTTGTGCAGCAGACAATGCATTGCTTCCTCCACAGCTCTTATTGGCATCCTTCTGTTGAGGCAGAAGTCCTGCAGGGTAGTTTCAAAATGGCCAGAGCCAAGATGGAAAAGGTGATTATGTTGGAGGGTGCTACCACCTCTCCTTTATTGATCCGTAATGAATTAGGGAGCTAGTTCTCCCAGAACTAGGAGAAGAGAGGCTGGGAATAGTCCTCGAGGTTTTGGATTTGATCAGATGCAGGTGATTCTGGGCCAACAATGTTAGTGCCATAGGGGGGAAAAAAACCCGATACTGATGCAAATGAGAATGTAATCAGGCACAGCTTGTTGACATAAATAGGCTTTGGACAGGCTCATGGTAAGCCACCGATCCTGCAGATGTTTACAACCACTTACAAGTTTATTCATGGGAGCATCACTATGAATGTAAAGCCATGTGCACTTATGTGCTCGCTGGGTGAGAGCACGCTTGCCTGAGAGCCGCTTGTCAGCAGCATGCTGACGGCTGCCCTGCAGCCTGGAGCTGACTGTTGATGGCAGGAGCTGACAGAGGCACTGGCACAGAAATACTCCACTGAGGCCGGAGAGAGGTCACTGCACTTGCTCCCTGCAAGGCAGGACGTGCCAGAGGATTGAGAGGGACTTGAGCAGCTACTCAGTGTCTGCCTTTTCCCATACATGGGGCCTTTTATTAACTCCTTGAAAACAGCTGCATTGAACGCTGCTGTATCGTGTTAACTTCTGAAGAACTGTGAGGCACCTAAGCAGAGCCTGCCTAGGAAAGGAAACAGCAGCAGGAGACTGATGTACCATTAGTTCATGGATATCTTCCAAAACATGTATGTACGCTGTCAGTCTGCTCCAGTGTTTTGCTCTAGACAGTTTCAGCAGGACTATGTATTTGCCAGGGTCTCGCGCTGTGAACAAGAGCCTGGGTGCTACAGCTTCTGCTCCGTTGGTGGGCTCTACCCTAGGCAGTTTGGAGCAAAAATTGCATGCTTTCCTTAAAAAAGGAAACAATTCTGTTTTTAACTGCGTGGCGCAGTTGACTTAAGGCCCTCTTTTCAGGCAGAAGTAGAAAAAAAGCAGCAAGGAAAAGATCATGGAAATACTTGAGAATTTCAGAAGTAACTACCCTCAGAAGAGAAGGAAAAACTTCAGAGAGACACTTCCAGATACCAGAAGAAAGGGTAATTGATGCGGAAAAGCTTCCGCCCCTTATCCCTAGGCTGGGTAAATAGGCATGTCGGGTTATCCCATTTACACCCCGCCTTGGTGCTCTGCATTTCGAGCCACAGTCAGCAATTGTCTGCATCCACAGGCGATGGGGGCAGGAATGTGGTGGCGGGGGGCTTCCCGAGGCGCGGGCAGAGTGGCCGGCTGGCCGGGTGACCCCTTCCCAAAATAAACAGGAAGCCCAGGAAGCCGTGACCCCTCCATGACACCGTGCTGGCTCTGCTCCCTGCCTTCTGTGCGGGAGTCGACAGGCTTCCAAATACCCTTCGAAAATTGGACAGGGGCGTGGACTCCACAGGAAACGTTACAAAATAAGAGCAGAAACAGATCGTCTGTTGAAAAAATTACAGAGGGCTTTAAAACTCCTTCTTTTTAAGCTCCCAGATAGTTGTATGCCTTGTCTGTGCTTCATTCCCCTGAGCTCATGATGATGCAGCATGCAGAGCCCTGTGTAACTGCAGAGGGGCAGAGCTTTCCTTTCTGCACATGTGGAAGGGTTGCTGTGCCTGAGCAAAGCACAAAGAGGAGCCCCAGGGAGGCTGAGCCAAGGGTTTTCTCAGTTGGGATGAGGAGTTCAGGCTGGGAAATGCTTTTTCCCTGTTTGTGGGAGTTGGCAGTGGGGTCCTCACACAGAATAAAAGTCAAAAATGAGGCCCAGACCTTCTTGAAGCATGGGCCAGGGCTATTAATGTTGTTTCCAACATGGGAGTTCCTGCGTTACCCAAACATCCCGCTGAAGCAGCATACTGGTGCTTGCTGACAGCTCCAGCTGGCAAGTTACCTCAGAAGAAGAACTGCCAGAAGAACTCACAGTCCCCAAAGACCTCCCAGCTTTGACTGCTGATGGCCATGGCCCCACAGTTTGGGGCAGGACAGGGCCACCATCGGTGGGGCAGGCAGCCCAGCTGAAGATAGTCTGTGCTGCTGGTGATGTCCAGGCTTCGTGGCAGCACCAGACATTTTGCAATCCCATTTTTCTACTCACCAAGTGGTTGCCTTGTCCTCCCTGAAGGGCACAGGCACCTGGAAGGGCTGGAGACTCTGGGGGACAGGTGCTGATGGGTTTGTCCTCCTCACAGACCAGCTAGTTCAAAGACATTTGAAGAGAGAGAAGAGAGGAAAGATGGATTCCCTCTCTGATTCCCCAGAAATTGCTAGAATTTTATAGCTACCAAACACTGGGTAGCTAACCAGACACGCTCACCTAGCTGGGTAGCAAGATGAACTGTGCTGGTATCCTTCCCTGCCCATGCTTCCCTGTCCCCCTGTCCTGCAAAACACTTTAACACAGGGAGCAATGTGCAGCTGCTAAAGAAGAGTCCCTTAAACAGGCTGGTCTTCCTTCCAGAGGAATTTGGGCCACTGGCATGCCAAGGCTGCAAAATGGTGCATTAGGCTGCAGCCTTGGTTTGTTCCAGGCACACTGAGATATGGTTGAGGTGCCCACATTTCTGCTAATTGTTGCAGCTATACTATTTCAATTTTGCAATGTAACAGGAGCCAACAGAAATGTGCCCAAATATGAGAAAACATGAAATAGAAAAAAATTTGTTTTTGGCATCCTGGCACTTTCTCTGATTCTCTCCTTTTCTCTCCTCCTGATGCCCAGGCAGTACTGCTTCTTTACAGGGAGCCCTTTAGGGAGCATTTTGCACAGTCAAAGGAGGGAAGAAATGCTCTTCTCTCTGTTTCAGCCCATAGCCTTATCTTTTTGATAACTGCAGTGTAATATGTAAGTAAAAACAACTAAAAAAGAGTATTTTTGTCTTCTTGTACGTTCTGTCATATGAATAGTATAATACTGTGTAGCAATGCTGAGGAGCAATACTTACAAGTTTAGGCATTAATGATGCATTTGTGAACTTAGGCAGATCTGTATTGCATTACCTCATCCTGTCCATGTGAAGTTTCAGGCAAAAAAATCATGCACATCCCTTTTCCAGGAACATACATCCCTCCTGCTCACACTGAACTCCAAAAAGAGGTGCCTGCTAGGAAGTACAGTTGAGTTCATACTTGATTAAAAGAACACCAGCAACATTAATAACTGGTAGACCTGCGCTGGAACTGGCAATTAAACTCAGTCTCCTCCTGCGAATTTCAGTCATTAAAGGAACTTGCCAAAGGCTGGGACTTGGGTATCACTTAGTCTCCCAAATAGGAGTGGATGAGGGACCAGTCATCTTCGTAATGGTTCCTGCCAAGAACCTCGTGTCATCCTTGAGGAATGAGCATGTCAGTGAGCTTGCTGGAGTGGCTGCAGAGGCTGCTTGCATAGCCACCACTTGCTGCTGATTCAGGGGTCTTGCATGTGCTCTTGGAAGGTGCCAGACAGGCATCCCTCAGCAACCTGCCCCCTAACACGTATCATCAAAGTCTCAACACACAGTTCATCATTATTAAGAGCACTAAGCAGCTGCCGTGGTCTGCTTCCACTTCCCATACGCCTTGTGCAGCCTCAGAGGTTAATGACTTTTGAATATTGCAGATCTGAAATGGGTTTCAATGGCTGATCCAGAGGCAAGAGGGCGATCATCTTGATCATCCATTTTCCCTTTGCCAGTTACTATTATTGCTAACTGCTGTTCCACACACATTGTAATTAAGTGGAAAAAATACAGACCAAATGAAAAAGGGTACAAGCCTCTCAAAAACATCTCTGCTTTAGCTGCAGCCTGACTCAGCCTTCAATTAACATTCTTACTTAAAATAGTTTTGTTATACAGCTTTTGTTAAATCTTACATAATAGCAGACCAAATCACCACCCCAGAGCGCCATGATGAAGAGAAGAGCTTGGCCCTGGTTTCCCGAGCACCATCTCATCCTGTCTTTGATCCAGATGGTCTTGAATACGGGTGAGCGAGCTACCAGAGGAGAGCACGCAGCACACTTGCAGCTTTGCCTTGGTGGGCACAATGAGCTAGTGCTGCCACTAGAAGAAGTGGTCCCACTCTCCGTCACTCTGGCTGCTTGGTTCTGCCTAACACTGCCCTTGGCATCTTGCCCACATTGCTGCTGGAGCAAATCCGGCAGCACCAGCAGCTGCAGTGCAGCTAAACCTGCCCAGGTGCCCCATCCTGCTGTGCTTAGGGTGCTCCTGGGGCAAAAGGGAGAGGGCCACGATGGAGGGCTGGGAAGGGACCTCAGCAGTGACATCACTTTGGAGCTGTAGCAGAAGCCTCTCATGCTGCACCTCATGCTGCACCTGTACCCACTCCATCACTCACCAGGGGCTGTGCCCCACCTCATCAAGCTGCTGGAATGCACACTGGGCAAGAGGGAGGGACACATGGACCAGCTAGGCTTCCAAGGGTCACAAAGCTGCTCTGGAGATAGGTCTACCATTTCCTAAGAGGGCCTGAGGAGCTTGAGAACCGGGACTCATCTCCTGCAGAGCAGGATAGCAGCCCTGCCTCCATCACCAACAATGATAATGTGAAGAAACCCCTGCACTGCACAGGAGTGTCCTTATGGCTCAGTAGAGCTACAGAAACATTCAAGTACCAGCATGATTTTTTTCAATGTGGTTATTATCAGGCCTGGTGTCTAACTGGTGCAAAACTGGAATAAAACACACATACATGTGTGTGTGTGTGTTCATTTATGTGTGTGTGCACAAATTATAAAAGGGGACTTTGTTTTAAAATCTGGAAAATTGGCCCATGGGATGCAGGTAGGAAGTGAGGAAGATGCTCCCGTGTCTACTTCAGTTTGGGGGACTACTTTCCATTTTAAGCCATTGCTGTCAAGCTTATGGCTCCAAAAGTGCTCTCTGGGATTGTGAGAAGCTTAGCCTGAGATTGCATGATACTCCTGAACCAGGATGGTGTTTCAAATGGAGAGACAGATGGGAAAAGAAAGAGCCAGGCACATCTAAACCTAGTATAGCTCACCACCCCTGACCTCAGGAAACCAATGATCACAGTGGGAACATAGTTCCTGCCGGAGGCAGCTCGGCTAAGTCACTGAATTTTCACTAGAGTGGCATTTGGCCTGAGGTGATAATGCACAGCACTGGTTAACGTGAGGTCAAGCAGCCGTGCAGCTGACAGCTCACTCGTGCCTGTCCAGAGAACCATAGCATCTGCTTGGCTCAGCTCAGGGTCCCGCCTGTGCTGAGGGGGGTTGCTCCCGCTAGTGTCCCCCACTGCCAAGAAGCTGGGAGAACTCCTAGGGATGATAGAAAAGTCACATAATGGGCTCAGCTCCCCTTTTCTCTGGGAGATCTGCAGTGGCATGCAACCTGGAAAGAAGTAGGTTAATACAAGAGAGGCCCTTTCTTATGAATTTTGTTTTATACTGAGAGTTACGTGTTTTGGCAGACTTTTTGATGAATAGGTCAGCAGGGTGTGGAAACATATTCTAAAGCTTTCTGCATCCTTGCACATCTTTCTAGTTGCCAGGGGTTTTGCCTACTGCTTCACTTGGAAAGGTTTAAAAGGAAATGCAAATCATAGGCAAAAGGTAGAGATAGATTTTTGTACATCATTTTGGCGCAGAAAGAACCTCCACTCAACTCTGTGTGATATGAAAATACCAGTTTCTCTCTTTACAAATGGTAAAAAAACCACATCATCCCAACCTGCTATATGCATCTCCAGGTAGCATACATAAATTTCCTTAAAACTTTCTTTGCCTCAGAGTGGGTATAGGGCATGTATGGGAAGAACCTGGACTTCTTCACATCTTCTTCCAAAACCGACATCGGTAATAAAAAGATATTATTTCATGTATTTCAAAAACAGGTGACTGTTTCTGCATGCTAGGCTTTCAGAATCAGACTTCTACACTTGAAATATGAGAAAAATCACATGAGCAAAAGACTAAGAAACTCTTTTCAGATGTAATCAGATACACTGTCTGACAGACTGGAATACTTAAAATCCTTTTCAACCAATGGCATGTCAAGACATGCCTGCTTTGGACACTGTTAAGACACCCAGCCCCCATATTTTACATGCCCTCCTAATTACATTCGTATGTTCAGTTTCATATTTGACCTCTCTGTTGCAACAGAGTGCCGAGTAAAGCACTCCTCCTCCTCTTAGGTCTTATACAGGAATTAAGCCGGAGAGTGGGGAGGATTCATGATTGTTGTATTTCTCATACGCACACTGAAGTGACATAAGGAGTAAGCAAAATAAAAACATTAAAAAAAACCCACTGCAAATGCGCACTTTTTAATTTAAAGCACGGTCTAGGCTCTTTTTCTTGGCCTTATTTTTTGGAGCATTTTGGTGTTCACACCTCTAATGCTTCCTCCATCTGGCAGCTCACCAGCTACCGGGTTTCAGCTTCTCTTTATTCAGAGGAAAAGACTATTTGCACAAAAATTGCAACATTCCAGAGTGAGAAACTGAGTAATTTCAGTTGTTAGGACTTCCATCACTGAATCCAGTAGGCTCAGGTTCCCAGCACGCTGGGAATGGCTTTACACGAAGCCCCATGGAAGCACTGACCAGAAGACACCAACTGCACAGAGAAATCTACTGTTTTCTTCCCTCCCCTAAATTCTCTAAGAAGCCCAAGCCAAAAATCACATCACTCTCAGCAAGAACAGAATTGGACCCTTTAGTAATGGCCAGTCTTCGCGAACGAAGAACCGGGGAAGGTCTTTACACCTTCCAGCCTGCGCATTGGATTTTTTTTAGGTGAGGCACAGTGTGCGCGGAACTGAGCCCACCCTTTAATCCTGAGGTTCATCTGCCGGGGCCAAGCGAGCTTGGACGGTGACAGCGAGGTCCTCAGGACGTAGATGGATTGCCTTACAGGGCTAACGAGCTCCATCTGCCCGGGGAGTGGAGTTGATTCCCGACCGAGACTTGAACCCGGGCCTTGGCGGTGACAGCGCCTCGGCGAGAATTGGACCCTTTATAGTTATAGATATTGATTATTTGGTACATAATGCACATGCTTTAAAAGCATGTTATCAAAGAGAAAAAGATCTGAAGGCACAGTGATTACTAAATGGTGGCCTTTGGACCCTTGCTGTTGTTTTGGTGAAGGAAACAGCAATGGTGACAGAAAGAGCAAAGCAACTGGCAGCCTGAACCACAGTGGAATTCACTCCCAGCTCGTTATCAGGCAAGACACAAGAGTTTTTCCCAAGTGCAGTCCACAAAGTTGGATCACAGCCCCTCAGCCTTCAGCACATCATGATTTACAGATTCAAGACAATGATCTGGGATTTTTTAGGTGAGCTGCACCCCTGTATATTTTGCTTGGACAATTGGGTTGAAATACCATGCTGCTCTGCTCTCCTTCAGCATTGTTATTACAATCTTTTTTGTGAAGCAAGAAGACTAATCCTCATGTAAAAATAACAGTATTGCAGACCTAGGTAGCAGATAGTGTTATTAAATACCTGGGCAAAGCCTAAGGTCATCATGCCTTAACAACTAACGAGATATATTGTCTGTCACTTAATAGTGTGGCATGTTTGCAAGGCCGAGCAGAGTAGCAAGTGGCATCTTGTCCAAGCCCAGATAACTCTTCCAGTTAAACACATATTTGAAAACCACTTTCTTGCCTAAATTTGTTGCTACCAACATGTCAGATAAAAATAATATGATTGCATTTAATTTCCTAAACAATCTTTTCTTTAACCGGCTACATTAAGTTTTAATTAGACAGTAGCAATTTGAGTGCTTATTGATATTTGCCTGGCGTATAGGTTAATTTATAAGAGCACAGAGAGACAAATCCTTAGGGCATGTAAATAATTGTGAGTCTGCTACAAAGTATGTCTCTGACCAGCTCCCCAGGGCACCATGCCCATGAGGTGTGCTCACTGGCCAGTTTTTGTTGTCCACAGAGGTCTTCAGCCATGGCATGTGTTTCTTCTTACTCACAGGACTGCTGTCCTAAGGATTCACACATTTATCTGCATTGATGGTTGAAACTGAACCTTGGTAATATGTGTCAAGGTGTCCTCACTGCATGATCTAATAAAATTTTCAGGCAGAGCTCCCTCTAAGGATTAATTTCATATCATAACAACTGCACTTTATCATTGTTTTCTTTGATATTTGCCTAGCCTTCCTTGAACTCTACCTCTCAGCTGATGGGTGACAATTTCACTTCTTTAATGGCACTCCCAAATGTGAGAGCAACTTTGTATATCCACTCATTTACCTACTTTTTCCTCAGATGTTTCTTCCCTGCCAGTACCTCTCAGAAAGTTTGCCCAGGCCAGCTGCCCAGACTACCCTATTAAACAGCAACAAGTTTTTGCCTGAGTAGGGCAGCTAGCTCCTGTTAGCATGCCTGGTGCTCAGAAAGGCCGCTCCCCTGAAGTGCATCCTTCTCTTCTGACATTGCCTTCTTTTAGAAGCATAGGTGAGGGTGCCTGCATCACTTTCAGGGCCTTCAAGGAAACCATGGAAGTTAAGTATCGCTCTTGGGGGCAGATCCTGGCTTTCATTTAATTAGTGTATAGCGGCAAGATGGGGACTTAAGAAGAGTCCTGTCACTGTCAATAGTTTCACACAGTACTTTTCCTCCACAGTAATTGCTCTCCTGCTAGGATCCATGAACTTGAGAACAAAGTACATTTTATTATTTACAAGGGTTAGATGACAAATACAAACAGATGGTGTGAAGATGACTCCTAATGCATAGTGATCAAGTAATTTAATATTCATGGGTGAAGGCCTGGAAGATTAAGTAAACAGATTCAAATGTTCAGGGGAAAGTATCTCCTAACAATGCATAAAGTCAGCATGGCCTTTTGTGCCCTGTTACCTCTTGGGTCAGGGAAATTAACATAAAGGAAAAAACTGACCAAATTTTCCAGTCTTCTTCAAGCACTCAACTTGAGCAGCATCTTTGTAAGGGAACCCTCAGCAGGAGTTTTTACAAGACCAAGAAAAAAACTTCTGTTTCACAGTTAAAGAGGGCTGCAAAGCCTGAGTGTGCTCCAGTTTGCTGCAGCTGCCCTTACGTAAAGCAGTCTTACCTGAATGACAGTGCTGTTTTAGCTGGGACTGGTTGGATGACTTATGATTACTCACCTGAGCAAGTGTTGTGGCACTGGAGTCTCACCACACCACTTTGCCGCTAATGATACTTCTCATGGCAGAAGCTAGGATTTCACTAGTGCTGTTTTCACATGTAGTCATCTTGCAGAGGCAATTTCAACACTGATGAATATTACGAGTCAAGTCCTCAGTATGAATCATCCTGTCCTTCCAGATGACTTTTTCTTTCTGTTGTTTACATCAGAGGCAGGGAATTTTGATGCTTTTTTGTGCCTGTGACTAAAGGAGTGTTTCATATGGGAAGCGATTTCCAAACGCACTTAAGTCATCCCTCTTTATATTTCCCTTTGTGGTTGTTGCTGTTCTCCTTTCAAGTGTGGGCAGCTAGCAAGATGTTTCTAAGGCACTACTGACTGAGCGCTGAACGCATGACAAGAAAGAAAAAACAGGGGGAAGATTTTATTGATGCATGTTGCTGGATTGTGCACAGAAGTTTGCTCTGAAAGTTTGATTTTCCTTGTCCAGATTGGATTGTTGAACAAACAAATTATCTGGGGTTTGGTCATCTCCTTGGCTTATAGGATCACTCAGCACTGGGAAGGTGTGCTCATAGAGTCAGGAGCGGGACAGCAGCTCTGAGATATCTGCCTCCCTGCCTTCCCTTGAAAAAGCCCCTTGCCAGTGCAATAGAGGATCAGGATGCCACAGCCTGCAGAAAAATGGGAGAAGCTAAGAGATGAGGTAGGGCTGGAGAATGGTTTAGCTCCAAGGTGCAGCATGCATCTTGGTGGTGGGAAGCTGCCCATGAATGTGGAGGTGAGCTCTGCTCCAGGAACTCCACCACTCTGGCTGAAGGAGGAGAAATGACACCCAAAACTCAAAAAACCCGAAAGGTTTGTCTGCTCTATTTTCATCCTCTTTCAGTAGCTGTAGCCTTATGGCAGCCTATCAACATTTCTGAAGACATTGGGCGCCTCTTTCTTAGGATCTTGCTGCTCTGCCACAGCAGAGCAGGTGTGCTTTCTCCATAGCACCTGGCAGCACCCTGGAGGTGGTATCTGGCACCTGAATCCTTTTAAGGGATGCCATGTGAGGAAAGGCATGTTTATTGCCATGACTCCAAGGCTCAGATTTCCAGGGGGGCCACAGAGCTGCACAAGTAAGTCATGCTGCTCACAGCAGCAGAGGAAGAGCATCTCTGCGTCTGGTATCATCTCAGAAATTTGTCTGTCTCTGTGGATGCACTTGGTGGATATGGCTATGCAAGCTGGGATGGGGCCCAAGATATGCGGCAGAGAAACCTGCCCTGTGAATAAGAGCCTTTGTTGAGATGGATCCCATCTGTACATGATTTCATCAGCTCCATGAAATGTACAGGACATTCATATGGTGAAATAGGCAGACTCTCTGTTCCAAGCGAGAAAAATCTTTCTGTCTGCTTTTCCACAGGAAACTGTTGCCATACGAGGAGGTGAAACCTTCTGTGATGCTGTTGCTGCTCTTAACTGCAGGATGGGACAAGCACTGTGACCATGCTAACATGCCAAATAATGTGCATAGAGAGGCATCAAAAGCACACCCAAGAAATTGGCATTGCCTTCTCCTTTGCCTTCTCTTCCCTTAATATGGGGCTCTTAAAGCAGCATAAATACAATTCAGTCCAGCTAACGAGCAGTCCACCGTGCTGAAACACTTCTGCCGTCCAAGCCAGCTCCCTGCCAGCAATTTCATTTACCATATGTTTGGTGTGGTTTTTGGCAGAGTCATCCTGAGCATTTTTTTGGACAGGCCTGCAAACCAGTTTTTCCCTGCCTCCACCCAAACGTGAGCAGGTCCTGTCTGCCACCATCACACTGCTGTGCAGGGTCAACCTGGCTGTTTTGAACAAAATTAGTCAGAGTGGCCTCTGGAAAAAAGCCCAAAGAGGTCTGATTCATTTTCCATAAGACTATTTGTTTTAAGGACACTGTAGGAAGATGACTTCTTCAGCATCACGCCCAGCCACTATTGTAGCTGCTTTTCCCATCATGCAATAATGTCCACAGTGATCACCACAGTGATCACCACGTGCTTTCTTGCTGGAGAGGCAGCCCGAGGAGGCTGCAAACAGCAGCAAAGGTAGATCCCAACAGGAACAGGGAGCCCCAGCAGAGCCAGCAGTACCCAGCAGCAGTCCACCAACAATGCATTCCTGCAGCCGTCTCATTTTTCTGCTTTGGTTTCTGTTTCTTTGCTGTGAGTGTCTGTTAGGTTTGCAGAGGTGTGAACCAGGGCAGTCCCCAGTGCTGGCCTGTCTCTGCAGCCTGAAAGTCTGGGTCATGGCAGTGGTGGCTGTCCCAGTCTCCCCATGGAGAGCTCAGCTGCCCAGTGGCAATGCTGTCAGGTAAGAAGGCTGACGGCTTTCCCAGGGAAGGAAAAGAGAAGGTCGGGTACACGCCAGGAAGGATTAGCTCAGTGGATGCCAGTAAGGAGCAAACCTGGCAGGATTAGGGTGCTTTTCGCCAGGCATTGGATCCAGTGTCAGAGATGGCTTGCTGTGGCCTGTCTGCATGTCATGCTCTGCTGCCTGCTGCAGGGTGCCCAGCTGGGGCAAAACCAAAGCAAACTCTGGAATGGGGCAGGCTGCTCTGGAAAGCCAGCACTGGTGCTAATCAGCTTAATATATCAGCTGCAGCAGTGCGGTAGGTGGGATGGAGGTGCTGGGCCATGCTGGAAGACCACACTGGGATACAGCGTCACATATGCCAGGATGTGCTACTGAGACATACGCTCTGACTGGTGTCATCCAGCTAGAGCCCAGGACAAGTCTAGCTGATCCAGGGGAAAAAAAAGGGAATTCAAACACACTTCCCTGCCCTTTATTAAGCAGATGCCAGAAGATGAGGAGGTCTGGCTGCCTCTTTCTTTCCTGCCCATGGTCAAAGCACGTATTCCCAGAGGAATAGCAGTATTTTTACAGAGACAAGTCCATGTTCCTCTGGCAGAGGAGCTTTGCAAAAGACTCACAGGTTGTCTGTTCACCAAACACTATTCTTTAACTTACTGATCTCAGGAAACAGCTTTGCCAGGTAAGCCCTCTAAGCAAAGATGAAAAAAACCCAGTAGCCTGCAGGGCTGCGATTCCTCCCTCCCTTTCTGCTGAATTAATTGCTAGAAAGGAAGCGCATCTGCAGTGGCCAGGCACTCCGTCCCCTCTGGAGGAAGGCACTGGTGTTGGGCCTTACCCTTACATTTCTCTTCTCTAAAGCAGTGTGTCTAATTTACCGTGGAACTGAGATGTGGAATTTGGCTTGATATCCATTGGAAGGGAATTTAAATATGCATGCCTGTGGCATCTTCTTTTGCAGGCTACTCCAGCGAGCAAGTATGTGTCCAAGATGGGAGACCAGCTGTGTGCACCATGGGCAGGAGCATCTCTTGCTCTGCCAACCTCATCCTGTCCAACTCTGGCCCAGTGTAGGGCCGCTTCTGGAGGCATCAGACCTACATGCTGTGAGACAGGTGCCAAAGAAGCTCTACCTAAGAGGAGCTTGTGGGGACCTGCGGGGACAATTCTGGCTGAGTCAGCCAGAAGAGTGCTGAGGCTCCTCTGGGCACCAGCCCCCGCTGCCCCCTCCATCGCTCTTCCCTGAAGACACATGCTGGCCTTTAATCAGCATTAGCTGTGCACTGTGAACTGTCAGCATCGCTTTTTTTCAGTAATGGGCCTTTGCTGTCGCAAGGCTGGAGTGTGTTAACCCCAGGCGGTGACTCAGCATGCACACCCCACTGCACACCCCTACCTCGAGTGTGGGAGAGCTGCAGGCTGGGAAGGGAACAGAGTGGGATGACCGGGGTTGCCACGTGCAGGATTGCAGGATTTCTGCTCTTCCCTTTTTTCATTTCAGGTGAAACTGTTGCAAATTTCACAGACCTTTAGGTAGTTTAGGCAAACAAAGGGGAAATTAATACTGAGCAGGGGAACTGAGATAAGTAAACAGTAAGGGCATTGCTAAATGACAGTGGCTGGCTGCTTCTCCTGCAGAAGCACAGGTGGGCAAAGGCAGGCTTAGAAAAGAAAGGGAAAGGGGCAGGGCAAGGGCTGGAACCTCTGCAGAGAGGTCGCAGCAGATAGAAGGCAAAAGAACAAAGGGAGAGATGCTGGGGAAATATGAAGGAGCAGATGCATTGCTTATCTGCTCTGGCATCAAATAAAATTCCTAAGTGTAAACTAAAAGCAATGACTAACCCAAACCTGAAGACTGGCCTATGGGAAGGGGTTGTGCTGCTGTAATCAAAGGGCCAAGGTTAAAGCACTTTTAATTAAGGCATTGCACATGTGGGCTATTGATACAAGAAAAAAAAAATCTGGCTTTATGGCTTCCAACAAAGTATCATAAACATGGTGGTTCCTGGTGCAAAGTGCTGATCCTGTACAAATGCATGCTTCCATTTGTTCAGAAATTGTTGACAAGTGTGCTGGCTGCCTTTATTCTGGATAAGGAACGGTTTGTCTTCCAACAGGACACCAAAACCCTAGAATAAGCATATGGTACAGAATTTTGGCTCTTCCAACAGAAATGTGACTGGAAGTTCACAAATAATCCTGATCAGTCTTATCCTGGGTACTGCCACTTGTCTTAATTTTCACTTAAATCAAAGCTATTTTAATTTAATTGACAATTTGAGTTAAATATATGTCAGTGCAAATGTTTCTAGCTCTTAGGCCACACTATAACTAATTTTCCAAGGCAATGCAAATGGCAAGAGAAATGGTGCTCATGAGTCTTGGAGCATTGACACGTTCATTTGGCAAACCTCTGCCCTGGTGTTAGAGGACCCCTGTGGCGTGTAGGGTGAGCAGAGAGACCTTTCCGTGGGATCCTGGGACCAGGTGAGTGGTTTGGGCAGGGGCAGGTGAGAGAGCCATGACAGGAGCCAGCGAGAACCGTGGCAGGAGCTGACAGGTGGGAGTGGCAGGCATCTTTCAGCCACTGAGTTGGAGTGGAAACCTCCTCCCCCCGGGTTTATTGCTGCAAGGTGTGTGCTTGCCTGCACATTCACCCTAACCTGTTCCTCACCTGGGGTTTTAACTAGCACGTCTGGCTGAATTTTTGAGATGACTGAGTATGTGTTTGCTTCTGCCACCTCCAGGAGAGGAGCAGGGCAGACAGATGTAGGTGGCAACATCTTCAAATTACAGCTTAATCCACACCAGCTCATGACTCAGGGCTGTGACTCATAGGCAGAGACAACTTGGCATGAGGGGAACGCAGCTCCTGCCCCAGCTGCCTGCCCTGCTCTGCTCTGCCCTGCCTGGACACAGGCTGCACACATCGCTCTACTCTGGCACCAGCCCTGCCAGGTGAACCAGCGGGCAGCTGTGTTGGTGCGGGAGCCAGCTGCTGCAGTCCAGGGCACCACAGCCTTCCCACTTCAGCTGGGGGCTCCAAGAGCAAAGCAGGCTCTGGGGACATACATCACTTCTGTGTCCAACCCTGTATGAATTACTGACAGTGTGGCCTGGAGGCCCATGTGTCCTCTAAATCCTCTAAACTGTGTTTCCAGGGCAAAAGAAGGGTGGAAACATGTTTTTTTACACTCCTGTGTTGATTCAAATAACTGTTTAGATAGTAAAAGTTAAGCCCCATACATCCTGCAGCTTCTTGAGGTTTTGCTTTTTCTTTCTCTCTGAGAGAGGTTAGCCTTTGATAACTGAAGATCAAGAATATTTCTACCCATACAAGTAAGTCTGTTGGTGCTCAGAGGAAGTGGAGTTCCTGTGAAGGTCTGATTTTAGGTGCACCAATGATTTTAGCTGCATCAATGTTTCAGGTGTTAAAGGCAAGCCTGCATTTTAAATGTGTTGCATGCTCAAAAAACCTCTACCTTAGGCCAGTCCTGAGGTGAGAATATTAATGAAAGAGTTTCCCCACATGAACAACATGTACTGTCACATGCCTTATACCAGCCTCGAATTTAAAATAGCCTGGTGCAGCCATAAGGAAGTCTCATGCCACTGTAACTCCCCATCAGCTGCAGGTAAGTGCTGTGGGTGATACTATTCTGCTGGGATACATTTCCAAGTGGTTTCCAGCACTGGAGAATGGACTTAATCTGGGCTGAGTACAACTGGACTCTGAAGACTCCAGGCATGCCAGCTTGGATGCACAGGGGCAGAGCTGTTTGTCTCACTGTTTCCACACTGCTGCTTTATATTTAACTGCCAGGACTGAAGTTCCCAAAAACACTGCATCCTCACAGACAACAGGATATTAAATTTAAGTAACAGATTTCTGCAGTGGTCACTTTTTTCCGAAATCCACAGAGACCAGGGTGGCTGCCAGAGCAAATGTGTTCCATGCAGCCCATCTCCTGTCCCATGGGGCTGGTGTTCCCTCTGTGTTCTCCCCTGGGAGGAGGAGGGCAGGACAATCAAAGCAGCCTCTCTGACATTTTGTCTGAGATATGAAAAGCTGATAGCTGAAAGTTTCTTCTGTGTTTTGTCCTTTCGAAGGAACATGTTTAGTGTCACTGCCTTTCTTCGAACACCTGTCATACGTGGCGTTGAGAGCAGCTATAAGTGGGACAGTGAGATTTTGTTTGTGTCTCTGAGGGAACCTGTTTCTCTTTCCCAGCACACTGGTGTTGCCATGCTCTCCCTCACAGAGCCCCAATTTGCAGACCTCTCCATCTTTGTCTTCATCCCTTCACAGGCCTCATTGCTTTTAACGAGCCTCTGCCTTTCTGGGTTGTGCCTGCATGGAGTGCTGGCCATCAGTGAGGTAGGAGCAAGCCTGATGCTGGTGCATTTCTCAAGGCATTCTTGCCTTGTTTCTTTCCCACAGGCATTTGCCCCAAGCTGGTTATCACTTCTTTGAAGTCTCACATACAGAAAATGTGTTTACTCAGAACAGGGAAGTAGGAAAACACTAGTGGAGATCAAACTGACTGGAGAGGCAAACATCTCCACTTCTCCTTTTTGGGTGTTTTCCCAGCTCATAGAAGTGCCTCTTGGTGCCTGAGACAGATCATTAACGACCCCCAGAGACGTCCCCCATCACATCTCCCTCCAGCAATCCTCCAGCCTGTGCCAACCAGCAGCTGGCTGCTGGGGCGGTCACCGCGCCACAGAGCACAACAAAGACCCTGCCTTTTACAAAAAGGGTGAGGCTGCCCCTGTGTTTCCGTGGCCTGCAGTGAGTGACTGGCATCACCACACTTTCATTACCTCTTTTTTACACTATACCAAGAACGTCCCTTCTTCCTCTCCTCCCTTCAGCTCCAAAGGTTCACCCCATCTGGGCAATGAGCAGGGAAGGAAGTTGTGCCCTTTGCTGCTGCCATACAGGCCCTTTCTCTTCCTGCCTATCCTCGGCAGTGTATGGGCAGCAGCCATGGGATGGGTAGGCAGCCAGTGGTTATGCCTGGGGTTTGGTTCCCTTAGGGACACAAGGCTTCCTTCCACACAGCCACTTCTTTCAAGCTGTTTCCAAAGTTTCAGGCGGGCTCGTAGGCATTGCAACCAAAGCACTTAGGAGATGTTGCAATGTGTTATATAGTGAAAACTGCCCTCCTTCTACCTCTCTCAGACCTTTTGCTCATGCCCAGTCCTGCCTTGGGGCTGTGTGGTGGCTTCCATCTGAGACCAAGTTAAAAGTGATTTACCTTTTGGGTTATTTTTAAGCCAGATGATTTTCTTGATCCCCTTCAAATGAAAGCATGGTGTGTGAAGGGAGAAGGCATGGGGCATCCATGGCATGGGCAGCCCCAGAGAAGATGTGGACATGGGGGTCTCATCTATGCTCCCACAGATGCCCACATAGAAAGCCAGTCCTTGGAGTTTTTTAGGGCAGGCTGCAGAAGGCTGAGATCACACCCATTAATTGTTCCCTTTGCCTGCTCTTCCCTTGCCTGATTACAGGTTGTCTAGACTGAGAAGTGCAGGTTTTGCTCTTGGAGCATGATCAGAATAAGGTGTGACACACCACCCTCCCCTTAGTGGAAAAGGGATGTCAGTGCCTCCTCAAGGAGGTTTTCTTTCTCTTTTGGCTTGGTCTGGCTTTACCTCTGCCATCTTCCTATGCAGGGAGATGATGGGACAGTCCCTGCCCACACAGTGCCCACTGCACAGGTAGAGCTTGGATCTCCAGGGCACCGAAAAAATGATTCAATGTGGATCAGAAAGTAGTGGTGTTAAACACCAGTCGCTTCAAAGCTGTTGTCGGTTGGTAAGAAAATAATTTAAAATTAAACTAGTTCTGAAACTACCTACCGCAAGTGGTTACAAGCCTGAGTGTTGTAAAACTGGACCATTTCCTCTTTTCCTCTCAACGATCATGTCCTTGATTCCTCCTTTAGGCTGCTTTGGCAATTCTTGCACAGTAATAAAAAGGCATGACACAGCATATGCTTTGTGGCTCACCTTGCCAAACAAAATTACAATGTTAGTGTAGCTTCTTTGCCTTTGCATAACGAACTCTACAAAGGAGCTAGAGAGAGGGCAAGCATCTGTGCCAAGATAAAAGCAAAACCAAGAAGCACAGAGTTCTGCTTTAAAGCAGTCTCCGTTTAAAGTAGTTCTTTTAAAAATTACTTATCTTGAAACTGTTACAGACAGTTAGAGAAAGTCATACAGTTTCTAAATGTCTGCTATGTTCTAAGTCTGCAGCTACATTGCTTAAATTAAGAAAAAAAATAAATGCAACTTTGAGACCTCACAAACATGTCACAGCAGAGCACTGTCTGCACAAAGTGTGCTGGGGCCAGGAGGAACTGGGCTGCAAAGGAACTCCTTATTTGCCAGTCCTCAGGCTTGATGGACATAATTTGCATTTTTAATAGCATTTGGGACAAAGTTTATGTTAAGGTAAATTACACTGACTGACAACAAGGGGAATTTGATGTGTGGGCAGGAGGTAGTTTGGGGGAGAGCAATGCCCAGTCATGCTGCCTTTTTCATCACCTTACTCTCATCCCTTGGGGAACTGAAATAAGAGCATGGACCTACCTCACTGGGAAGTCCAATGGAAGGGAAGGATTTCCTTATACAGAGGATGATGACAGGGTAAAGGGGAAATCCTTCAGTCTACGGATCTGCTAAATCTGTTTCAGGAAAAAGGCAAAAAGCTGCCCCAACAAGCCCACTGCACTTATGCCT
Source organism: Empidonax traillii (assembly GCF_003031625.1). Classification (NCBI taxonomy): domain Eukaryota; kingdom Metazoa; phylum Chordata; class Aves; order Passeriformes; family Tyrannidae; genus Empidonax; species Empidonax traillii. Next base: position 335,227 of record NW_020955783.1, read on the forward strand.
GCTACATACCTTTGTTAATAGCTGAAATAGGACTCAGGCAGCCTGGGTGGTTCAAATACTGAACATTAAAAATCAGAACCTATTTCATGATGAAGACAAAAGTCCCAGCAAAAGATCTGACCCTTAGTTTCTGGAAGTCCAACTAAGTCAATTAAGAGGAAAAAGGAAAAAAAAAAAATAAACGGGTGAGGAAAATTTTGTCATTGGCTCTGGCAGCTGCCAGCAAGGAGGTTGCCCAAATCTTGCCTATCATAAATGAGGTCCAGTCATTTGATGAGCATTAGAAATGTTCATGCATTAATCACACTGAAATACCACCTGCTTATCCTAACCCTTTTTTGTGTAAATCACCTTTACATTCAGTGTGATAGACTACAGGTGAGATTTGATAGCATGCTAACAATATAAGAGTTGAGCCAACAACTCTTCTTTTGGTAAGAAAAGGCACCAAGCAAAATAATTTAGTTATTCTTAGATAACAAAGACAAGAGAAATCTCCAAATACAGTGACAAAATAAGTCAGTGCTTGAAGAACAGCAAGAGGTGCAATCAGTGTGGAGTGAAATGTGACCAAATTTGTGAAGCACTGCTATGTGTCTGACAATACTAGTTTTGCATAAACCACCCTGACATGCCCTTCCATTTTTCCGTATGCACAATTTCCGTGGGATACTTCAAAACCAGCTTCATTCCCGGGCCAGCTTCCCATGATCCATGTGTCCTTGGAGGCTGAGGGAGCATCTCCATGGCCCTGGCCCTGGAGCAGCACACCCAGAAGGTGGCTAGCTCCCAGCAGGCATCTCTGGAAAGAGTCAGAGATGCTTCACACTGAGACATGCTCAGCTCATTCCCTGCACAAAGCAAAGATCCAAACACCAACCCACAGCCTTCAGCCCAGCATGACTCTATGGGCGAGCACACCCCCTTGGAGGTGGTGGCTTTGAGGATGCTGCGTGGTGTCCATGTAGGATTTGTGGGTCAACTTCAGTGCTTCTGGGCATCAGTGCCTCATTTGGGTTGATCACTGCTAATTTTATGGTGGTGGGTGTATGGTGGCTCGGAGCCAGCCTCAGCGTGCTGCTGCACCTGGCGTGCCCTGCCCACAGCACTGAGTGCAGGGCTGGCTCCTGAGCTGCAACTAATGGTGCAAAGTTTCCACAATAAACCAAGTGTCTCACAAAAGCCAGAGTGACTGAGTTCTCAATGTGATTAAAATTACCAAGGGAAAATATTTCAGATGTTCAACAATTCACACTACTACCTGTACTTTAAAGTACCTTTTCCCATTCCACTCCTTTAACTTTATGGGATTTTTTTCTATGTTCTTGAAGCCATTTCTTTCCTCACTTCAGCTGTCATTGTAGCTGAACACTCTCATAATAAATAAAAGTACTGTATGGCTGGAGATTGTGCTGGGGATGAAAAATGCAATGCCATTTATTATAAAATAGCCTGTGCAGGCAGCTGATCTTAGCATGCACTCTGCATCCTTCCAAAATCAAGGCAATTTGTAAGGTACTATTGCAAAACGTGGTTTATATTAATTCCAGTTTGTTTCTTGTGATTCTTATTTTTATGAAACCATTCTCAAATACATTTTCAGTTAGGTTTTTCCATTCTGGCTTTTCACTCTAAACAGTGTTAGCGAAAGCGTCAGGCCTTCTCTTCATGGTTTAGTTTTGAAAGGTTTTAAATGTAATTTTGGAACTCGTATCGCACATTACTGAGCTGTTTGTTTTTATATTAATAACTAGGACTTATTTTCTCTCCAGCATGCTTCAGTTTCCTACAAGGTCACCTCTTTGGTGAACTAATTCTTCAGGATGGACATGAGCTGAATTACTGGAATAGAAAAGCAGTAGGGAAGAGGTAGGGTAAATTGTCCTTCCAGCTGCTTCTGCAAACGTGTTCATAGCAGGATGAGTCCTGGGATTATCATGTGTCTTTCAGTCCTCTCCCGGCAAAATCAGAGGAGATCTGAGCAGTGGGGTCTAGGTGCAGGGGTTTTGGCCACTGGGTGTTCTCAAAGGAGCAGTGGAAACCCATCTGTTACAACATGCTTTTCCCTCAGATGAGTTACTTTTAATAGATGTTTTGTTTTAAGAAATGATGAGCTGGCACTGCTACTTTTGATTTTACTTCAGGGAAAATGAGCTATAGGTTTAGGGAGTCCTCTGCATGCCAGTAGTGTGATTTCTTTTAACCAGAATATGTTGATGTAAATATTCCAGTTGTCTAAGCCTCTAGGTATGTGTTTAGAAAATAAAAACTACATTACCAATCCATGTATTTATGTGGAAGCCTTTCAAATCTTCCCATCTTTTTTTCACAGCTTTTTTAAAAGCATTTTAAGGTCTGATCCAAAGTCCAAGAGCATGAGCAGAAGTGTTCTCCAACTCATGATAACTGATGCTGACTTAGACCACGAAAGAAAGAATGTACTTTGACAGCATTTTGTAGATTTGGGTTTTTTTTCTTTTTAATGAGAAATTGGCTTTCTGAGACCCATCTGAGTGGGAGACTGTGCAGCATTATTGCCATGGCTCACCCAGTCAACTACCTGTGACCAGTTTATTCTCCTTGAGGTCTGAAGGTCTCTGCACTTTCCCAAGGAGCTTCCTATGATTCAAAGAGCAACCATAGGAGGACACATCAGATCAACAACAGCTAGATAGAGAACAGAAGTCAGACTGACTGCAAGGATACCAACTATCAATGTATCATCATAGCTCTTCTGCAATAGTGGAAGAGTGGGGGTTTTTTTATACAATTATATCAAGAGGAATCAGTTATAAAGTTGTGCTCGTGTGATTGTTTGGAAAGGTAAAGTCAACCATCCCAGTCTCTGGGCAGATATCCATGGGAGCTCTGGGAGCTCTCTTTAGTTCTGGGTGCCCCATAAAGAAACATAATTTATACTGAATTAACTAGCTGCTGCTTTGCCTTAGTGCCAAGACTTGATGTAGTGAAGCAAAACTACAGTGAAGTAATGAAATCAATAATGTTATTAAAATAACTTGCAGCAGAGTTACCAGACACCCTGCTGGTGAATCTCTCAGTAACTAAAGGGATGCTGGCAGGAACATGCCAGAGCCACAGATAGCAGCCAAAAGCCAACCTGCCTTCACCCCACTCAGGGGAGCTTTTCCAGAACAGCACAGGGGCAGGCACCGAGGAACAGCCAAAGGAGGAAGAGGGTCAGCTTGGGTGGGATGACTGCAAAGAAGAGAGGAGAAACAGCTCCCAAAAGGTAACTTTTGGCTTGTAGTTTTGCACGAGAAAGCTCTTCTAGGGCTAATGCAGCTGGAGTGAGATGTTACCAGGAGCAGTGCACACTGTGCACTGGAAAAAGTTATATGGAAAAGATTCATCTGGGCTTGAAGACCAGGTGCATCTTGGTTGGCCATTGAGAAGCTGGAGGGTCTGGCTCAGTGAAGAAAAAACAGCTCTGCTTGGCCCAAATCTCTGTGTTTGAAAGCACACTTTAATGCCAATGAATAATTGAATAAAGAAGACTAACTATATGCTAATAAGGCCTTAGCCCTCTTATTGTATTTGTACAATTATTAAAAAATCCTAAGACAGACAAACAGAACCGAGAAAATATTTTAATAACGTGCTTTCGTTGTTCATGTTTTACTCAAACAACACAAATATTTGCACCACTATTAACCACACCTCCTGGAAACTAATGACAAGTTCATAGGTAGGTAGTTCTAACTTTTACTGACACCATTAAGAGCTAAATATGCAGGGGCTTCTCTGTCTGGCTCTATTCTGGTACTCTGTCTATGCTCTTCCCTGAACTGACTGCAGCTGCCATCTCTTTAGCTTCTTCCTGGCCAGCTACTCTGAAAAATTTTATTCTGATTAATACAGGGGAACTGGTTTTGCAGGTGATGATGACAAGCAACTGATGTGAAAGTGATCTTGAAGTATTAGATGTCATGATTTCTACAAAAGGAGGCAAAGGGGAAAAAAAAGAAAACAAAGACAAAACAGTGGACTTTGAGACATACTTTAGCTAACTCACAGTATTAGTACACACAAGCCCAGAGGTACAAATCCAAGGCAGAAAGGACTTTTGGGAAGTTGGCAGTGCCCTAAGGAAGCTGTATGAAAGGCACAGTACTGTGAGCTTGTTGGTACTGGGACAACTTAGCGCAAGTACAAGGGGAAACTAGTAAGGTATCAACTGGCTAAATCACGAGCTCTTCATTAGTTTCAGAAGTGCAGAGGAAGCACACATAAAGTGGAAGTAGGTCATGCTACTAAGTATAAAAGAACAGCAGAAGCACGGAAGAACAACATGAAGATGTGATGTAACAAACAGTGGGTGTGAAGTGTATGCACTAGTAGCAACAGGAGAGCTAAAGAAAGACCTGGGTTTCACGATCGGGAGATACTGAGTGATGATGTAAACATGCTTTTTGTTTGATACTTTTTCCCTTCAGTCTTTTGAGCAAAGTCCCATTTAACACAATCAGCATAACCAGTCATAGGGTAAGAATACTGGCAGCAACAAAGAACAAAAAAGTCAGACAGTGTCTAAAGAAGTCAGATATATTCCAACTGACAAGCCCTGAAAGTCTTCTGCCATACTGGGTAAAGCAGCTGAAGCCACTCAGCACAGAAGTCAAGGGGGGGAGTGGGGGGGGCATGTGTTTCTGCACACTGGGAAAGGCAAATCTAGCACCTACCATTAAAGGGGACGACGGACAGGAGGAGCCAGGAATAAGAGATCAGGCAGATTAATATCAATTCCTGGAAAAATATTGGAAGTGGTAATTGAATAAACTATTTTCCAGCACCTAGAAGACAACAAGCAGATGAAGAACAGCGAGCACTGATTTGACAAGAGCAAATCACATCAAATCAATTTAATTTCCTTCTACTGTAGGTCTTAGATCTTGATTTTAGTGCAGTTTTTGCCTTTGTCTCACCTGACACTTTCATAAACCAAGCAAAGAAACACAGCTTAAAAGAAACTGCTATTAGAGGAGTGTACATCTGCTTGGAAAACCAGACTAAGAGCAGTTATAAATGCTTCACTGTCAAACAGGCAGTACATATCAAATGAAGTCTGAAGCCATCTGTTTTATGTCTGGCAGTGCACAGTATTTTCATTAATATCTTTGGAAAAAAACCACAAGAGTAGGGAATGCTTATTAAATTAGCACAGGACACTATGAAGAACAAGCACTTTGGAGAACAGGAGGGGAATGCAAAACAATCTCGACAAATGCGGTAGAGGGGTGGGAAGAGAAGTGCCATTCAGAATGGACGAAGTGGAGCTCTGGGGTTTTGTAGGCATCATCAAGGACTGCAAGACTAATGAGGAACAACCAGCACAGCAGCAGTTCTGCATAAGGTCTAGGGATGTCAGCTCAACATGAATGAGCATGGCCATGTTGCAGTAAAAAATGAAAGTGGTCTAATGAAGTGTACAAACAGAAGTGCAGCCTGTGACAAACAGGAAATCATTCATCCCCTGTTGTCTATGCTGTCAAGGTTTCATTTGAAGTGTCATCTGTGCAGTTTTGGCCACTGAAGTTCAGGGAGACTGAGCTGATTGCAGAAAGTGCAAAGGAGAGCAACAGCAATGGTCCTTAAAAGGTGCTGAGTGGGAAAGGCTGAATAGTCTATAACTAATATCCAACCTAAACCTCAGCTGACACAACTTCAGGCCATTCCCTCAGGTCCTGTCACTGGTCACCACAGAGAAGAGATCAGTGCCTGCCCTTCCTCTTCCCCTCACAAGGAAGTTATAACTGCAATGAGGTCTCCCCTCAGACTCCTTTTGTCTAGGCTGAACAGAACAAGTGACCTCAGCTGCTCCCCATATGGCTTCCCCTCAAGGCCCTTCCCCCTCTGGTCTTGGTCTCTTCCCAGGACTCTTAATTTGCCATCTTAGACTTCCAAACTTGATAACCCGAAATCTATGCCGTACGTTCTCCTGGCTGCCCCCAAAGCCTAGCACTTGACACTGGAAAGGAAAACTACTGCTCAGCTCAAGTCAAATGCAAAGCAGCAGCTCTGGTACTCCTCATTTGAACCCTATCTCTTGCCCAGAGACATTTCCTTTCTCCTTTCCCCAGATTAATTAATTTCTGTCTTCTCACAACCCAGTCTCCTACTGGTACAGCAGAATAGGTGGCTAAAATGGTGCCTCCTGACCTTAGACACCCAAAAGTTATCTAAGAGTGGGGGTTGTGGCACTGGCTGGATGCTGCAGGCTGGATCCCTTGAACTTATGCCTTGGATATTATCATGCACTAAGTTCCTTGATGCAATATGTGTTGTTATATATGCCAAATATATAAAACATTGCCTAGCCATATTTTTTTTAGACGAGATTTCACACAACCCCAACACAGGGCGATGTGCCCTGCAGAAAATGTTGCAGCATCCCCAGCCAGAAAGCTCCAGCAGAAGAAATGTTATGACAGTGTGAACATTTACCTCCATTGCAAGTGTGATAGGAAGTGACACTGCAAATAGACAGGTCTGAACAGCCTCGTCTAGTGGAAAGTGTCCCTGCCCATGGCAGAGGGTGTTGGAACTGGATGATCATTCTGTATTCCTTTCTGGTTGCTACACAGAGCGGTAGATGGGGAAGAAAAGAAACACTTCAGTGATGTTGCTCCTCCCAGCTCCTTATTCCCATACTCTGGGATAGATGGATAGATAGATGGATGGATGTAAGGAAGGAAGGAAGAAAGGAAATATCCAGAAAAAAGGATGGAAAAAAGGTAGAGAAAAATGTAACTGAAAGCAGAAACTTCCAGAAAAGGCATTTTATAGTCAGGTCCTTTGAAAACTGTCTTTGTTATCCGTGCCTAATAGGGTGCTGGTCTTTGCTAGGTATCACCATAATAGAGCTGTAGAAGAAAAAAGACAAAGAATAAAATATACAGTCCAGAGGAAAGGAAAATTCAAAGGCTGAGAGAAACAGAAAAGAAAACAAGGGAGGGTCATATTGAAGCTGGCTGAACTGTCTTTTTTAGTCTTTGATAAAGTTACACCCTACAGATGCTAGAACTTTAAGAAACACAAAAGCTTGGGGTAGTGCAAAATCCAGTGGCAATGAAAATTGCATTTTTAGGGGAGCAGATGCAGCTCCCAGACATCCTACATCCCAGGAGATGACAGACCATCTCCTCAGGCTGGTCCATGTCTGGGCACCTTCCCAAGCCTGGGCCTGCCCCAAAGCAGCCAGTGATGCACCAATGAGGGGTGTGTGGTGAGCTCAAAGTCATGCCTTGTGTAGACATGTGGTCAGAAGGTATCAGACCATGAATCAGAACACATCAAAACTGGGCCGACTCAGCTCCTAATGCAGATCTGAAGCTGGTATCCAGCTTCTGCCACTGCCAGGCCCAGTCAATGCATCCTGTGGGTCTCAGGAAGAGGAACCATGCCTGTTCAGTGCTTTGCAATGACTGGAAAAATCCTCAGGTCATCTGCTTATGGTGCTGCTGCCTCAAAGGTGGGTGGCAGCAACAGCTGCTTAGTGAAGTTAAAGGAAAAACAGTGTGAATGGGCCAGGACTCTGAAAATACTGCTGCAGATCAAGTGGAGGCATAAAGACAACATTGATAATTGTGAAGCTGAAAACACATGCCACAATATGCAAACAAAATATGCTGAAGCCCCATAATGGCCTAACAATTGAAACAGAAGAGCATGTACAAACATGACTAAAGAAGGTGAAAAACTTTTTTGAGTGCTGTTTGTTTTGTTATAAACTCACTATTAGGGAACAAGCCTCTGAAAACCTTCAGCTGGTTAAAGACATATAGAGCATCACATATGCACTGGGAGGGAATATTTTATGGGCATTGCCACAGTTCAACCAAGTGCCCTTTCATGTATTTCCCAGGAACCTGGACAATTACTTGTTTTTATATGAGAACTTCAGGCTGTGTCCTGCAGGATAAGAGAGGGCACAAGGGAGCCAGATGACTGAGCTGACTTGTGAGTGTTGTTCCCAGATGAAGCAGGAGGAGACAAGGAAGGATCTGGTGGAGAGAGAGAAGTCAGCTGTGGTCAGGTCCCACCATGCTCTGGACTACAGCTTTACCTCTCACACCATGCTCCCTCTCTCCTCAGAGCTAGCTTTCTACCAGTTGCATTCTTCTGCCACCTCATTCCTCACAGCAGTAGTTTTATATAAAAACACTGTAAAAATGTGCTCCCTGAGTGATGGGAATAGAAACCTCTCCAGAGCTCGGGATTGTTTCCCAGTGCAGGCACCTCCTTGCATCCCTCTGCATAGCTGTAGGGTCTCAGGCAGCAGGAGGCTGGCTTCTAACATCTGCTCTTCACTTCTGATACCCTGTTTACAAAACTCAACCCCCCCCCTACCACCCAAAGGCTAAGGATTGAAACTTTGACACTGGGGGAGAGAGTTATTCATCCTCCACAGCTGGAAAACATGCCCACCACCCTACCTCGTGCCAGCAGCATCAGAGATGGGCAGCAGATCTGAAAGGCTCGGTGCAGACACCTGGCCTTTCCTACAGGGAAAGTGCAGGGTGTAAATATGCCTCCAGGAAGGTGTCGGTGGCAGGGACACTGGCTAGCACTTTTACCTGCCCTAAGGCAGCCTCTGTTGTTATTCCAGCACTAGAGAAATGATGTAACAGCACTGTGTCTTTTTGGAATCCGGCAGCATTTTCCACCCGTCAGGCTGCGTAGGATGCCCACATGCAAGGCTGCAGGCTGGGGCTTCTCTTCTGTTTCTGCTGCCAGAGCAAGAAAATTGAGAAGGCAACCAACAGGAGATAAAAGATAAAGCACTGCTGAAAAATATCAGTAGTAGTAACTCTTAGAACTAACCGTAGGTGTCAGATGAGTCGATGACTCTCTTTTGAACGTATGAACCATTTTGTGGGTATGACAGCAACGCACTCCATAATCCCTTCCATATTTGGCTTTATTGGCTTATTGTGCAGAGCCATTAGAATCAGGATTGTCTCTTATGAAGCTGTTAATGGGATGCAAATTGCATAAAAGATTTCTCTGCATCAATAGAAAACAACCTAGTAATACGTTCTTGCATAAAAATCTACATTAAAATATGCTACAAAACACATACTTTGAAAGAAGCAGAAATCCCATGTGACTAAAGAAGAAATATGCTCACCAGGGGAAAATGAATATTGGGCTTGCAAGTAGAGGTGACCTGTCTTAGAGCTGCTTGGATCCCAATGAACAGATATGCCTTTAACTACTGAGGTACTGAGGTACCCCGAAGATCTGATTCACACAATATCATGGCTAAAGCCAGGTGAAAAAGTGCAATGAATATTTTATACACTGAAAAATGCAGTTGCAGTCTGACCAAGCCTGAATCTGTGCTGAATTCAGCAAAGAGCCATGGCCAAAATATATATGCTGTTTAAATTAAATTATAAGTCCAAGCAGCTTGCTCTGTGTAATGCACTTCTACTTTTCATGCTGAAGTGAAGCTTTAAGACTGAAATTTGACTTTCAGCAAGGCAGAAACACCTAAAACTAACTAGCATGGAGCAGTAAGTCAACAGAAATGTTGTGCTTTATCTGCCACATCACTTTAGGAATTTTTTTTCCTTTTTAGTGTGGACATCAGTGTGACTGTGATTTCAGCCCATTGTTTCCACGAAGCATACAGCTGGAATGAACCTGTTATTAGTGTTCTGCCGATTCCACCTAGCACAGCTGCCATGCCCACACGGTGTCAGTGACAGAGTCCCCACCACTGCCATGCACCGTCTATCTCTCACATTGTGCCATGGATGTGCCTGTTGTGTCTCTGGTCCTGTGCAGCCGTAAGTGTCCAGCACCGGAGCAGTGGGAAATACCAGACCAGGCAGAGCTGTAGGTGCGAAGTCCTTCTGACTTGTCTCGGTGGGCAGCCCTGGGGACAAATGCTACGAAGAGCCTGGAAGACAGAGGAGAAAAACAGCATTGCTGAAATTCCTTGACCATTTTCTGTCCAAATCAACCATCCTCTGCAGGAGCCCAGAGTTCCCCTCCAGGGACACTACTCTGTCTCAAGCATGAAAGACCAGGCTTTTCCTGAAATAACATCCAGCTCTTGCTTTGTTGCCTGCTGGGCTCAGCTGATATACACGGAGAAGCCTAAATAAAGAAGTGCTGAACTCATTGCCCAAGCTTTTCCTCACCGCTATCTGCATTCTTTTGCATTCATTAAAAAACAAACAAACCTGTTTCCTGATAGCAGGGAGGAAAATCACAGGGCTGGGTTGTTTGGGGTTGTTTTTTGTGGCTTTTTTTTTTTTTTTCCCCCTTGCAAAAGGCACTTGAATATTGTAGAGAGAAGCAGCTCTGCAGGATGTAGACAGAGAGATTTGAGTGGCTGGTAATAGACAAATGTGATGGGAAAGCAGAACAAACAAGAAATCCACTATCTCCATCTCTCAAGGATAGAAGGAGGGAAAGAGGGATGAGAAGAGAAAAAAAGCATCTGCGCTGCTCTAGCAGCCAGATCTTAGAGAGGAACCAGCACACTCCCAGTCTGGCCCAGAGACCTGCCTCGGATGGGCTGAGTGGATGTCAGCCAGAAAGGCTGGGGAAAACAGTCCCCTTGTTTTGCAGTGACAGATAGATCTCTGAGAGAGAGCTGAAAGAAACAAGAGTATAGAAACCCACAGCAAACAGCAAAAGCTGCCTCCAGACGATGACAAGCGTACAAAGATAGCACTGGAGGCTGCGGCACTCCTTGGCGCGGGGCTGGCCAGTGGCGGGAAGTGCCTCACATCCTCTTCTCCGCATTGTTCTCCTAACTCCTCCGGTGGCTGGGAAAGTTTCTTCCAGCAATTTACCCCATCCTCACCCTGCAGCTGGCCAGCCTGCCACTATTGATTCACTTCCCCAGGCATTTCTCTTACTGTCATGCTCTTATGGCGTAAAAGCAGCCACTGGGCTCAGGCAGGGGGGCGGCCACAGTCCTCTCACTGTAGGAGGAAACTTTTGCTGCATACCAACATTTTTTAACCACAGTGAATAGCAGTAGTGAGAGTGGGGGTAAATGAACGCTCAACCAAAGTACAGGTGGACTGAGGAGGCATTAACTGCTGCTTTATGTGAGAGGAGACACCTTTCAGTACCCAGTACCACTCCATTATGTGCAAGGCTGTTTTCCCTCCCTCCCGGCACAAAATAAAAATCATCAAACAAAGAGCTCTGGTTGTAGATGTATAATTGGATCAAATTGTTGTTAATGACCTTGTTTGGTCTATTGTGCCTTTGTTTTCCACTCCAGCTTGCACCAGAGCAGGTAGTGTGTTTATACTGCAGTCAGGGTGACCTAACTAAGAGCCATCCTGGTTTTATTCTTCTTTTCATGAAAAGAGCTGATCCTTGGGAGAGGGCTGACATCCTGCAGGGCAAGTCTGGGTCTTGCTGCCAGAGAGCTATGGATGATTGCTAACGTGTCATGTCAAGATAAGTGCAGGTGGACTGGAGGCTTTGAGAGAACGGTGTGCAAGCACAAGAGCTTTAACACCAAGGTTACAATTAAACCTCACCTGGGGCTGGCTGTTTAAGTAAAGCAAATCTTGTTTAACTGCAGGAAAGAACACCATGTAATAGAAATCTAATTACGTTGAACAGTACCCGATGTAAAGGTTATAGTTTATGGATTAACAGCAAGAACTGACACTGTGAACTGTGAACTCATCTGGAACTGGCTGAAGGAGAAAAGGACATGCTGGTAGTTAATTATTTTGGGCACCAATGGGATGCTGTCATGGAAAGACAAGCACAATCCTAGGATGCACTGGGAAGTGTGCTCAGCAGAGGAGGCGAAAAACAGACATGCTGACATGCACAGATAGGTACTGGGAGGGCCATGGGAAGCCTCTCAAGGGAACCTCTCTCTTTTCTTCACTATGTATGGTAGAGATACCAAAAGAAAATAACATTTCTCTGTATGGTACAAGAGAAACTGGTTTTGCTCATGGCAGTAAAGCAAAAGGCTTCTCTCTGGTAGAGCAGTGATGCTCTGGACCAGCTGACAGTCTGGGTACAAGATCCACAGCAAGCTCTGTGATAGGCAGATTGGCAGTGAGAAGTGGTGTCTGCCATGGGAGAAGACAGGATTCAGAGGCCATTCATCCTCATGCCCTGAACCTAAGGAAAAAATAGAAGCTAAATGGAAATTTGTGTAGCTGTTTGAACTGGTAGGGAGAAAAAAAAAGTCCTACTAATGTGCCACTGCAACTCTACTCGTGCTGGAAGTAGCCAGCCTTTGATCCCAGGCCTTTAATGCACTCAATAAAAGGCATGATGGTTGCAAATCCTCTGTTGTGTTATTGCCTACTTGGCTTAAAGTTGCATGGCACTGTCAAGGACATCTCCTGATGGCAACAAAGAATGGAAATGAAGAATGAAAGAAAATTAAAGATTTCATGGCAAAGATCACCATGTGCTGTGAAGGGTGGGCGGGGTGGGAGACACCAGCGCCGGGTGCAGGGATACTGTGGAGGTGACCTTGCACGGCATGTTTAAAAATAGCTGATGCCACCATACTTCCCACTCCACAGGCTTTCTGCTCCCTTCTCTGTCACAACCTGACACATCCCCTACAGCACTAAATAAGTTGTAAGTAATTTAAAAACATAACTAATTACTTCAGGGAGATGTTTAAGTACCTAAGTCTTCAGCAACTACAGGGCACTTACAGTGCTATGGGCATTGTAATGCAAGAGCAGAAGGTCTCCTGGTGGGTGCCTGTGCCAGAGGAGCCCGCAGCCCCAGCACCGGTGGCACAGGGAGGTCACCCGTCAGCAATCCCCACAATCGACCTCTTGTGTCAGATGTGTGAGAAAGCTCTCCCTTTCCTGTCACACGCTGCCAGAGAGCTCTGGCAGCTGCGGGCCCCCTCCAACACCCTGGCAGGCCTGAATAGACAGAGCCGCCCCAGAAACACCCAGATGTGTGCTGGGTTACTTGGGATTTACTGGCACGCCATGTGCAAGATCAGCATCAGGCCAGGATGGTGCTGTTTAGTTAATTTGCTTTTTGTGATCTAATTTCCTTACTTTAACTTTTTTTTTTTTTTTTGGTCATCCCAGTATCTTGAAAAGAAAGAAAGAAAAGATCCAAGATGCCAACATCTTCAGCTATTTTAAAGGGTCTCTGTTTGGTATTCGCTCCCTGACCTGTGTTCCTTGCCGTAAAACCTCCCTGTTGCTGTGATTTAAAGCACATGCCAAAACAAGCTGCCAGTTACATTGGTGTTAGTGCAAGGTGGCTCCAAAGACACTGCCCTGTGAGCAGAATCTGTCCCTCCATAGCAAAGAGGTTACTGTAAAAATTCAGAGATGAGCAATAGCTACCCAACTTATGACATCTCAGCCATTTCATCCATCTTGCTCCCTCACTCCAGAGCAGAAGCGGACCTCTGTAAGCCGCAAGTCTCTGCAGCATGGTCCGCACACATGCCAGTTGTTGGGATGCTGCTTCTTTGGCTTTTACAACAGACCATAGACTGGAGAAATCTCTGGGCTGTGAGCAGTGTAGACCCCTCCGCTAATGAGAGCTCATGGACTCAATTATTTCCTCTTCTATTGAGAGGCCCTGGCTAAGCTATGGAAGGTGACTTCAGGCAAGCAATAGAGCATGGCTTTTTGACCTGAGATACACTGCATCCATCTAGTGCACTGGTCCTCTGATTTAGACCCAGCTTCAAGTGTTGAGGGATTTTCCCAAGACGTGAAATTTTTATGGCTCCGCCACGTTTTGTGACAAGCCTCCAGCTTGTCTAAGATCTCCCTGTCAAGTTCCATTTTTCAGGCTTTTTGTGCGAAATGATACTTAATGGAGGAGCCTCTCCAGTGTAAGGAGTAAAGAATACACACATACCATCCATAAATAGAGACACTTTAGAGGCTCTTTAAACATTCACGCTTTTTGCATAATTGATGACTTTCTATAATAGATATGAATGATAAACAGCTTTAAATAAAATGAAAATTTATCGTTGTCATATCATTTATCAGCATTACGTTAAACCGTAAAATATGGGGAGAATATTGCCATGTTCTCAAACAAAACTGGTGGATGTGAGAATAATTCAGGGGCTGCATCGCTGCATTCATCAGGGTTTTTAATGAGGTTGCCAACAGCCAAGAAACGGCACTAAAACCTGTGAGTCAGAAGAAGAATTTGTCTGTCACTGCATAGCCACTGTAAGTCATCAAGCACCTCCTCTGTGGCTCCAAAGGACCAAAAGTAAGCCTGTTCTCCAGAACAGGTCATACCATTCAGTGCTTATCTTTCCTAAGGTAGACAGCTATGGATAATCAAAACTCCCAAGTTTCCACTATGCTCCATAGAAGAGGTGGGCGCTTCCAGCAAGAGATTTGTCCCACTGAACATATATATATATATATGTATGTGTATATATATATATATTTACATATGTATGTGTGTATATATATATATATATATACATATATATGTGTGTGTGAGATGACTGTTGCTTCTTATGCCCTGTGAGAAGAGGATAAGTTTGGATCATTGTGTGACTTTCACACTTCTATAGTCATCTGAGATGAATGCCACCTCTGAGAAAGACAGAGCTTTGCCAAGGGATTTTTAGTCACTTTAAATTCCTTCAAAGCGGGGAGGTCCCGTGTCAGGAAAAGTAAACAAAATTTCTTAGTTGTGATGGCAATGGTTGTCCCGAGGTACTTCAACATCTCGGCTGCAGACTGCTGAGGAACCTCCTGTGTCCCGAAGTTTCACATTCCATGTGATTTTTAAAAAATAATTGACAGAGGCTCAGCAGGTCAGCTAAGTCTCCAAGGGTCCACCCTACTGCTTGAGCAGATAGGTTTGATTTTTTCAAGTATTCCCATATCATGTCTTTGCTGATATTTTTGTTGACAAGGTCACTGAAAAGACAGACCAACCAACCAAACATAACAAACTTGCCTTCAAAAACAAGTTAGGAATCATTTTAGAAAAAAAAAAAAAAAGCTTTTTTTACTACTCGCCCGCAGCTTTTTTAAACCCATGGATGCAAGGGTTTCACAACACTTGAAATATGAGATGTGCCTGAGAGAAGAAGGGTAGTAAGTGCTTTCTCTCACCACAGGCCAGCCGGACTGCAAATGGCAACGCAGAGAGCCGTTCCTGCAGGGTGCCCCAGCCCTGTGCCGAGGGAGGGAGGTTAAAGCTCCCGGACACACCCGCAGCTATTACTGTGTACACCCAATAGTGTGTACACTATTAGGACCCCTCCACCTCTTCTCCTTTGATTTTGGGGAAGCTATTTATGCTTGTCAGCCCCTTTCTCACCACTTAGAGCCTGGCTCCTTTACCACAGACAGCAGAGCTTTTACAGCCCAGCCCCAGTGTGGGACTGGAATAAAAGTTATTTATACCTGGAGGTAGCTGGGGTTACCATCAATGCGAATGGCTTAAACGGAAAGCAAACCATCCCACACAAACTTCTCTTTTTTTTTTTTTTTTAGACTGAATTTGCAAAGCCTGTCCCTGACCTCACAGGACTGCTTCTCTGGCTCCTCCCAGCCAGGCAGCCCGTGCAGCATCCTGCTGACTCCGCTTTGGCTGGAGTTCATGCCAGCAGGTCCTCAGGCAGGACCAGGGCCGAGAGAACAAAACAGCCAGCCCAGCAGGCCTGGCTCCGAGCACCAGCCCTGAACTCTTGTGCAATCTTCCTTGAAACCAATTCAAGTTGGCCAGGAGCAGAGCATTTGCGCATGGCCTGAGAGCTGGATTGAGTACCATAAACAAAAGGAAACAAAAAGAGAGGAAGAGCGCTGGGTCCCAGGGCGAGGAGGAACGCAGGCATCTGACCCAGGCCAAGCTGTGCTGAGCTGCCTGAAGGCAGAGGGGACACAACGTACGAAACAAGGCAGTGGGGAACTAGGTGCTGGGACTCACCCCTGCTGCGGTTGGGAGCACAGGGTGGAGGGGCTCATGGCCCTGTTGGCTCCATATCAAGGAGCTGCAAGTACAGGGACACAAAAGAAGGGAAATGAGGTGATGGCACAAAAAGGGGCTTGGAATATGAACCATAGAAATTTATTCCTCTGGGGTCAATTCATGGTGTTGGGTGAGGAACAGAGACACTCCTGCACCCCTAAATATGCAGATGGTAACTTCCATGAAGGACAAGGGGTGCTCACACCATTTTTGGGAATGTGATGGAGGGAAGGAGACTGCTTTGCATGAGGGGCCCTCAGGGATGTAACTTGGGTCAATCCAGGTTTTCTGACTACACAGGAAGTTTTTGCTCCGTCCAGTTCAGACACCTGGCTGGGTATGAGGCATCCTGCAGCTGCACTGGTGATGGTCCTTGGAGGGGCAGGACACCCTGCTCAAACTGACCTGGCCCTTTGCCCTTTTGGAGTTGCGCTGAGAAGTTTCTCCACCCAAACCTCTTGCCTGCTCCTGTGCAGGGAGCATGGCCAGAGGAAAGGCTCTGTGTAGCCAGGGTGTTTCTATGCCTCAGCAATCCTACTTGGCCAGAACAACCCCTTTGGGCCATTAGTAGTTGGTGTTAAATAGACCATCCCTCCAGCGGCGCTTTCCTGTGCCAGCTGCTGAGCTCATGCTCACTGGCCCAGAGCTGGAGAAGCACATAGCTGTCAGGGAGCCACTGCTGTCACAGCCCACGGGGCCTCAGTCCCACACCAGGGAGGTTTTCTCCACCCAGTGATACTTTGCCCATGTATGGCAGAACCAGGCCAATAGGGGGGCAGATGGCAGCAGAGAGAAGGAAAATAATAAATTATTAAAGTATTAAGACTGACCCATGGAGAAAGTGAAAAGAGCTGAAGACATCTAGTTTGCCTGGAGGAGGCAGGAACCCACAAGCAGCTGGCACATTGGGAAGCAAGCCTAGAGCCTAGAGACAAACTGCTGAAGCCAAATGCAGGGCAAGATGCACTTCCTAACAGCAAAGTGCATTAGGCAGTGACGGAGTTTCCCAAAGGAAGCCCCATCACTTGAATCAGTGGAAACAAGGCTGGACAAAATACTGGATCATGTCCAGGAGGGGATAACTCTCCATCAGGAAGGAGAGAGCAGTGAATAAGATGAATACTTGAGCCTTATTCGTCTCCATGAATCTATGTATCTAATGCACTTACTGCTTTTTCAGTGTCTGAAAAAAATGCCTTTCCTGTGCCATCAGCACATCTCAGCATTGAGCCAGGGTGGGGAGAGGCCCAGGTGGAAGCATGCTACCATCCCCTTTAGTGGTTGGGAGAAGAGGAGGTGCCTCCCTCTCACAGAGGAGCAGCCCTGCAAAGCATGCAGGAAATCTGAGCAGCACCTGATTTCTCTGCCCTTCAGCACTGCAGCAAGCCCCTTGCCCACAGTCAGGCTTGGCCAAAGCCCCAGCTCTGCTCTGCAAAGCACTTGCAAAGTTTTGTCTTACACTGTAAAGCTCAAGGCATGGCTGATGCTTGCTTTGCTCCCTCAGAGGAGGGAGCCAGAGAAGCCCAGACATCAGCCCAGCCTTGTCAGCTGAAGTGAGCAGGCAAGGGTTGCCACTGCTGGGGGGTTAAGCCGTCAGAGTTGGAGTACACCAATTTTGTTTCTTGGTGCCTTCTTCTTCCCATGAAATCTCTGCCTCTGGAAATCTGTGCTTCCCTGGGGAAGCACCCACTTCAGCCTTGCTCTCTCCCCCGCCATGCTCACACACCCACTTCCCAGGGAGAGCAGTTCCCATCTTGGGAAAGCTACTCACAGCATCATGGCCTCCCTCCTGACAGCTGATTCTGTAATTATTTGATTGCTGTTAATTGCTAATTAATTCCTGATTTATGTTATTAACAGGTGGACTGGGGTGGCATGGCTGCCGCCAGGCACAGAGCCTGGTAAAATCACATATCTCATCATGGGGAAAGGCACTACTGAGTTTTTTAGGCCATTGACTAGTTAACCATTAACAACTGGTAAAATCCCAGGTCCCTGAACAACAAGGCGAGTCCTCTTGGCGCTGTTAGAAAATCCTATTTCTAGTGGGTTATGAAACAGAGGTTTTGATGTGCTGCCAGGTTTGATGTGGAGCTCTGGGAGCTGAACACTTGCTGCACTGTCAGCTGCCGGCCGAGAGCCGCTTACATAAAGCTTTCCTAGCAACCCTGCTTCGCCGTCTACATTTGTCTGTCCATCTGTCTGTACGTCCACCTCTGCAGTGGAAAAACTGAGCGATCCAGTGAGGAACCGGACTGGCCAGCTCTTCCCATGCTGACTAACATCCAGTGGTCTGCGGCCAGCCTCGAGCTGGGGAGCTTTTCCATCACTGAGCAACCCTTCATGCAAAGCCCACCATCCCCTTTGGGCCCCTTCCCTGGGTCTGCATCAACAGGAGGAAGCGAGCATCACATCCTGTGGCCTGTGCCAAGGAAAACAGGAGTGCTGCCGGGAGGGAAGAAGGCACAGCGAGCAGGGAGGCAACCCTGCTGCCCCAGCTGGCCCCGACCTCCCTGCCAAGGGCTGCCCACCTTCTGGTGGGGGGCGATGCTGGCACCCCTCTGGGCTCCTTTGGGAACGAGACATGACTCTGTTATTTGGTTGGCAAAGAGACCAGGTGAAAAGAGGAAAAGGCCCAGGGTAGAAGATGTTCAGAAGGCAAAAACAGGTCTGGGCTTTGAGGGGAAAGGCAGAAAATTCAACGGTTTCTCCTGTACATCTTTTCTCCCCACTCTCCATGGATAGCAGCAACAAAAAATGCTCCTAAGCAAAGTCCTTCCTCAACAGAAGGGGCTTCCCACCTGCACTACCCCACAGCAGCCTGGTGGGCCTCCACATACCCCTGCACCCCAGGCTGGGTGGTCCCAGCCTTGCCATTTTGGAGGACCAACAGGGACTGCATCCTGCTCCAGGGCCCTTTAAATTTGCACCCAAGCCAAGGTGATTTCTCTGTGGAGTTTCATAAGGAAGCACATGACGAGGGCAGTTGGAAACCACAGCTCTGTGAGCACTGATTACAGCCTACTGAGGAAAAGGAGATTTTTATCTTGCAGGAATTCAATTATGAGACGCAGAGAAAAAAAAAAAAAAAAAAAAAAAAGCAGTGCATCTGGCTTGGTTAGCCTGAGCTTTCTGCACTTCAGGGGCTTTAATTTAACAAGAAAGGTGTGCAAGCGTTACCTAAACCATCATGCTTGCTGGTGTGTGCGCAGTGGTGGGGTTTTTTTACAGGAAAAAAAAAAAATCCACCCCCAAAGTCACCCTGCTGGCAGCTGAATGCAGCAGGGATGATGTCATTGGAACAGTTGGAGGAGAAAAGAGAAAAACAAGTCTGTGTGTGCTAATCCTGTTTGCTGCCCTAAAGGGAATGGAAAGCCGCCAAGGCGAGGAGTTCTGGGAAACCATATAAGGGTGCCAAACAAGCGCCGCCGCCAACACGGGGAACTGACATCTTTGTTCTCCCTAGCTCGGCAGCCGGCCAAAGGCCTCATTTCGGCGCTGCAGCATGATTACACTGGACATCTGCCAGCTGAGCGCTGAGCCCCTTTTCTTCTCCGTAAGCTTTTTGCCAAACATGTAACAGTTGCCATGGCAGTCACAAGTAAAGTAAAAAAAAAAAAAAAAAAAAAAAAAAAAAAAAAAAAAAAAAAAA
>NW_020955783.1:354928-398203 GCF_003031625.1 Empidonax traillii
TAATCAAAATTTCGGGGACAGAGGGAGGGTGAGCGGCACAGGCTGAAAGGTGACGTGAGGATAAAACAATAAGTGCACACAGGCACACGCACACCGCAGCGGCTGGGCGGGTGGTGGTGGGCCGACCCAGTGGTCTCCTCCCCTGCCTGCATCTGAAAGTGCAGGCAAGCAGGGTTTTAAAATAGAACAACATGGTGGCACTTTCACTATTGCTTGCCTGCCTGCCTTTTTTTTTTTTTTTTTTTGCCTCCTTCTCATGTTTAAAAAAAAATAGAAGAAGTTGTTCTGAGGATGCGAAGGAGGTTATTTATAAGCTCTGTGTAGCAGAGGGAAGCAGACAACCCAGATCTGGTTGTGTCTCAAGGCAGAAAATCACATTTCATTCCATGGTCCAGGCCAAATGGCAATATTTCAAGTTGTACCCTAAATAGTTAACAACCAACCACCCAGTAGTCCCATGTTTATAGTGAGCATTTCACATAATTGGGCAAGTGCTGCCAGACCTTGATGGGCAGATCTACGCACATAATAGAAGAGGTGTGGTCCCCGCTCACTTTCTTTTTCCACCCAGGGAGGCACAGGCTAGTTTCATTTTACAAAGCAGCTATATTCAACAAAGTTCACTGCCCAGTGAGCTGGAGTTCATCTGACTATTATTATCAGGTTTCTTCTCCACACGTCCACCCTACAGGCAATGGGACAGCAGCTGGACAATGGTGGCCGTGTTCACAGCCAGCCCAGCAGCTGATACGGCCTCAGAGTGTTTGCAGGCAGGGTTGCAGTGAAAGGGCAGATAAGGCTGCCTAGGATGGGATGCAACACCCAACCTGTTCCTGGGGTGCTATGCTCTTCAAACCCTCCAGGCAGGCTTCCCTGCCTACCCCGAGGACTGGAGAAATATATGGAGTGCCAGGCATCATCACACCCAGAGGCCATCCCCAAGATGTGGGAACTGCTGGAGCATACCTCGTCCAAGCAGTAGCAAGCAGCTGTGGTCACTCAAGGGCCAGCCCACCTTGAGCAAGTGAGCACTGGGAAGGCAAACAGCCCCCAAATAGCACAGTGAGCAAGCTGGGTGGTCTGGCCTCCAGGAGCCTGCAGCAGCTCCTCTATTGGCACCACTGCAGCATCGTGGGCATGGAGAAGAGGCTGGTTGGAAAACAAAAGAAGGAAGCCATGGTCACAGGCAGTAGTGAAGAAGACTGAACTCTCATCCTGTGTCACTGCTCCCTTCCTGTATGGCCAAAAGTCCCTTACCTACAGTTTGCTTCAGCTTCCTATTTGTAAAAAAAAAAAAAAAAAGGATGGTTTTCCTCGCATATCTCAGAGATGTGCTAAGCATCCTAAATCATTAATGTCTGTAAAGTGCATTCATTTCCTCAGATCGAAGGTCTTACTGATGTGTGAAGTATTACTAGGATTATTACTGCTAATAAACAAGGGAGGCATGGCACTTTTATTTCTTGCTAGGGCTTACACAGGGCACAAGAATGCAGGAGTGGAGAAGATGTTAATTTGCACTGAAGGTGACCCCCTCACCAGTTCTAAGCTCAAAGGTAGCATCTGTGAAACAGAAAGAGAAGCACCCTAGGGTCCTGGTGGGTCGCCAGCCCACTGGAGACCTCCCCAGGCGTGCTGGCTCCCTGGCAGCCACCACGGGACCAGTGGCAGGAGCTCTCAGCCACTGACAAGTAGAGTCCTGCTCTCCATCACCATCCTGGACTCCACCATGATTAATGTGTGGCCCAGAGGGGGAAACCTGTGTAGAAGGTGATTTTTGCCTTTCCTTAGATGTCTAACTCCTTCCTGGGTGCACCTTGTGTAAAGCAAGGGTGGGCATCAAGGCATCATACCTAGCCGTCCGAGTAAGTGCACCCCTAATTTTGCAGAGAAACTGAAATGTAGTATTTGCTAAGCCAAGAAAAACTGTTTTCCTATACAGGGAAGGTAGAGAGAGAGGGAGGCACCCCTGAAGAGCAATTAACCCCTGTGGGCTGGAGCCAGTGCCTACCAAGGCCCCTTAGGCACCTGGCATTCCTTACCCAAAAAATGATGAACCACTGGGGATTTTCCCAAGGTAGCACAGCAAGCAGCAGGGGAAACCATCACTTGTGTCCTTATTGCTCAGGTGGGCTGTATGGGGCTTCCTACTGCATCTCAGCCCCTACCTAAGGGATAGCACCCCACTGTGTGGTTGTTACTAACTGGAGGGTTGTAACCTACCTAAAACTTTGCCAGCACATTTTCATATATTAGAGCATGGCTGTAAAATAAGAAATTTCAGGGAGGTACATTAGCGTTACTTGGTTCTGGCCAAGTTAATAAAATACAGTCTGAGTTACTGCCAGGCTGCTTAATTCATTTTTATTCAAAGTGGCTGGGCAATTTCCCTGATGTTGGCTCAGCAGGAAGCAGAGTCAGCTTTGGCTTTGTCCGCTCCTACATGTCACCTTCCTGGCTGGCAACTGTGGCTGTGTCCCTGCACAGGGCTGGGAGAGCAGGGAGCTCTCCAGCAGGACAACATGTGCTGGGGGCTGCAGGGTGACATCCATCTTGGCATGAACCAGGAGGGAGCTTGGACTGGGAGCACGTGCTTGCACAGTCTTCTAGATCCATGTGATGTTACGAGTGGCACCAAGAGTGGCGTTCTCATGGCTTCCCTTCCTTCGGGTTGGTCCAGGATGGCCAGGGTAGTTATCAGACCCATCAGCATTAAAAAGAATCACACTGTCACCTTGTCCCCAGAGCCAAGCCTCAACTGGTGAAGCTGGTCAGAGGCATTCTGGCACTGGGGCATAGCAGCAGGGGTACTGCAGCCTCCCCCTGCTCCTCCCTTCCCAGTGGAGAGGAGGGGAAGGGCAGAGCATCTTTCCTCAAGGGATGAGCAACACCAGCTCCCTGCATGCTTTAAAGAAAACCCTCTGCATCTCCCCACCTTGCACATCAGCTCCAGGGGAAGTGACATTTGCGAAGGCATTGCTCCACCTTGTGCAAGCTCTACTCCTCCTTGGCATCCTCCACCTGATTAGTTCCCCCCTTGTTTCCAAACCCAATTTAATTCCTTTACCCACCTGCATGGCAGAACTAATCATTGGCATGCATTACAGTGCCTGGCACTAAAAATCGTAGAGCTGCATTCCTGCATGCACTCTGAATCATCATGAGGTTCCCAAGCTTTAATGGGAAGCAGAATGTGCTGCTCTCTAGATGGACAAATGATACTTTATGCAGTTCTCTTGCTTCAGAAACAAGCTTTGAATCATGGACAGGGCGAGGTGCCAGGAGTGGCTCTGCTCTTATCCTGGCTCCACCACTTACTTGTTGTGTGGCCTCCAGAAAAACTCTGAGGGGGTAAATCCATGTCCTTCCTCCTCCCCACCAACAGTCCCAGGGCAGGGGAGACTTGTGGGGAGACCAACAGGGCTTCATGCACAGGGGGACAGGGGAAGGACATGCTTCCCATAAACAGTGATACCACACTCCCCAGCAAAAGATGACTTCTGCTTTCTCTGCCTTTCAACCTCCTGGGCTCCTGGCAGGGAAGGATGCTTCTGATGCCAGAGGGTGCTACAGGGTGCTGAGCAGCAGGGCTGGGAGCCAGAAAGTGAACTCTATGAGGCTGCACACAACATCTTCTGAGCTCAGGGGTGGAAATCCTCCTGCTGCATTGATAAAAGCCCAGATTCCTAGGTAAATAGGAGGCATTAATATTTATTTTAAAAAGCTTGGAATCATGATTTAATATTGAAGAAGGGGCTATTCTTACATGGTGTTTGAAGAGCTTCTTCTAATACAATATTTTCTAACTTCAGACGTGGTAACCCAGTAAGCTCCATTACTGCACTAATACTATATAAAAATGATCCTTTATTATAAATCATACTGCACACCAAAAGGATATAAATAGAGCCCCAGTGCGGCATTGGCATGCCTCATATTTCTCTTGGTTCACATTAAATGAGCCACTAAATTATAGTGTCCTTCTTTATAATATCATCCTCCAAAGCCAAGTATTTTGTGTGTTATGCAGGGCTGCTGTAACAAGAGAAATTAGCACAGCTGGTTTAATTCAGCCAGTCTGCCATGCAGGTTATAGGAAGAGTGTTAAAATGAGCAGAATGAGAAATTTCATTGTCCTTTTAAAAAACCCACCACTTGGAACGTGTAGCTTGTGTGGGTCTTTGCTAACGCCTGACACGCAACCGCTGGAGGGGTTTAGCAGCTCTGGAGGGGTTTAGCTGGCAGCAGAAAGGTGAGGGCAGAGAAGAGGAAATCCCACCCCATCCACTGCTGCTGCTCCAAGGGTGTATGGTCCTTGGACACCCTCTGGGGAGCTGGAGGAGGCTTGAAGGATTCCCAGGAAGAAGCACTAGCAGGGCAGAGGGGGAGATGCTGCAGGGTCTTCAGATTGAGGTCCTGGTTGTGGTCTGCTGCTGGTTCCTCTGCTAACAGCACTGGAGTTATTGCTGATTTAGGTGAATCCAGGTGCAGGCTGAGTGATGCTGGCAATTATTTAACTTTCCCAGTTCTCACCTGCAGAAATGGGGAGTTTTTTTTCCCACAGAACTGATGCCTGCCTGTTTGTAATGCAGCCCAAGCTTCTCCCTGACAGCTGGTGCTAAAGAAATCTGGGGGGTTATTGTTTGTGTTGCAAAATAGAAATATCGTGTTCAGACTGGGAGGGGATCCAGCCTGACTGTCATCTCTAATGATGGTATCTGACCGCACCAAAGAAGAAAACCCTCCTACAGTCCTAGGAGCTGCATATGCCTTCAGGGACACATAAAGTAATTCAGGTCAAAAATGTAGGTTGTTTTATTTAGCAGACAAAGAGGTGGGGAAAGGAAAGAAGGAGAAGAAAAGAGGAAACAGGCTGTTGCAAAAATACAGTCTCCATAAAGAGCTTTTCAGGATTTCCCCCCAAAATTTAAAGTGAAATGGAGTTGTCTAATTTTTGACATTTCCTTGCTGGCCTTGCTAAATCCCAGCTTACAGTGGTAGGGACCCAAGTCAGTTCCCTGCAAGGCAGAGATCAGGGTCAGCAAACAGAAGTCATGGCTGGATGTAAGGAGGAAAGGTTCTAGCAAAAAAGAGACTACCAAACCCTCTCAAGGGCAGCAGCTGGGCCAGGGGAATCCAGGCAACCCAGAGTTGGCATAAGCAGTTGGTGAGGAGTGAACCCAAGTCAAAGTCACCCAATTGTTTCATTACCTGCAGAGCTGGAATGCCTGAAGGAAATTTTCAAGCCAAATCATCTACGGCAAGGAAATGTGTCCCCTCACACATGTTGGGAGGCTGCTGGCTCTGTGGCCTGTGAGGATGCCTAGCAAAGCAAACTGTACCATGAATAATCAATGAAAACTAAAGGTTTCTATTACCTGCAGTGCTCCATGACTATGTGAGAATATAGAAATGGCAGGCAGCCTTCTGAAAGTGAAATAAAACCTCTACGTGCAGCCATTGGAATCGTATCCCCTCAGAAAAAATCCTGAAGCAAATTAAGGTTATTCAAGCTGTGAAATACCCAGCCTCAGTGCTGAACTGAGGAAGCTGCCAGGACCACATCTTGCTGCTTCCAAAAGTATCTGTCTCCTCTTGGCAGGGCAGGTTATAAAATCCCCCAAAGTTTAGTGTACAGACCCCATCAGCGGGGAGCTAAAAGGAGCACACCCCAGCTGTGAGGCTGAAGGCTGAGCACAGTCCTACGGCAGGTCCATCCATTTCTCTCACCTCTTCCAAGAAGAGGGAGCTGACTGGTGGAGAATAGCACCAGCTGCCCCTGACAGCAATGCTCCAGCACCCCAACTTGTGGATCCCTGGCTGGTGGCTCTTTAGCAGGCATTTATATGCATGCACATTGGCCAAAATATCGCTGCTGTAAGCACAGTGCCATGTTAAGGAGTGCTTGCAGGGCAGGGAAAGAAAAGATGAGACTGATAGTAAAGTCTTCATCCCCTTTCATCTCTGTCCTCCGCAGCCCCTGGAGAAAGGCTCTCACAGAGAGACATTAATTTCAAGACCTTGGGTTTAAAATTGGTCTTGCACAATAGAGATGACGGCAGGCACATGTGAAGTAGCAGTGGGCTCATAAGAGAAAGGCTGAAATCTGATGTCTTTAGCTATTCCCATGGCAGAACAGGGTATGACCTGCACAGCCTAGATCACAGTCCCCACTCCCTTAAAGCCTTGAGAGTTTTGGTTGGCCCATGACAGTGACAAAGGAGCACACAGGAAAACCCAATGGTGTTTGGATCTTGTAATTCAATACAAGACAATTTCTGTAATTTAAGAAACATTTAATAAAAAAAGAAAGATATAATGACGTATCATTTATCACGTGAGGAGACAGTGATATGCTGCAATATCCCTGGGCAAAGGTTATATTAAAGGATGGTGCTGTCATTGTTAAAGTGGTGAGCTAGCATCTCTTACAAGCCCAATTTTTGTCTTTCCTCCTTAAAAATCTACATGCAAAAGCAGAGTTAGCTACAACATTGATAAAGGAGGTATGGTCTCAAGGTGGAATTTTTGGTCAGATTTAAAGCAAATCAAAAATAACGCCTTAAAAATATCAGTCTTCAGCAAAGCCCAGAAGCCTCAATGATTTCTTTTCTACTTTGCAACCAGAAAGACAACGAGGGTAGAGAGGAGGAGCAGAGAGAGAGATTAAAACAGCTTTAATTTTAGGACTTGTCTCATCAAGAGATAGTATGTGACACCAAAAATGAGTCCAATTAAAAATGTTTATAACTTAAAGTTGCTTAATTAGCACCTTCAGAAGTTTCGCGATGTTTCCCTACTAAGTTCCCCTCTCCTGACGTGCATAAATGCAGTGGCAGCTGGTCCTGGAGCAGGGAGGGTCAGGGCTGCTCCAACCATATCTCAACCCTAGATTTTAGTCCCTTGGGGGCATATCAACCTCCTAGCAAAGCCTTGGTGATGAAGGGTCTTCAGAGGCTTCCGGAGGTGCCGGAGGATGCCCCTTCCATTGCCTCTGATGTTGCAAGCAAACAAAGTGAGATGCGAGATCCAAGCTACCTCATCACCCCGAGTTAAGGAACTTTCCCTGCAGGAGCGTGTCCTTCCCTCCTGGCACCCCATGATGGTGATGGCTTTGAGTTGTGTTTTCCACCAGTGCCCTGGCACTGCTGGCAGGCACAAGCTGTCCTGCATGCAGCACCTGTGCCACACTGGCCCATGTACGGGGGAAAAAGAAGAAGCTTTTCCCCCATCTTCCCATCTATTGAACAGCCTGGAGAAGAGAGTTAATGAGAGATGCCTTATGAGGACTGCACATTCGGCTTCCTGCTAAGAAACTCAACCCCAAAAGGGTCTCCTCCCAGAACAACTACCTGTGCCAGAGATGCTCCGACAGACACAGACTTGGGATGATCAGGGGAGCAAACCCTGCCCAGCTTCTGTGTTTTGGTTGCCATGGGAATGTGCTCATCCCTGTCAGAGTCCTTTAGGAAGCACAGAAGTTCAGGAAAGCAACATGGAGAAATGCAGGGGCATGGCACACTGCAACAGTCACAAGGTGGGGAGCCTGACTAAGCAAGGAGGTGAAGAAGATTTCTTTTGGCTCTGTCCCTCTAGGAGCTACAGCCAGCCAGCCACATCACAGGTTTTGGTGGCAGGTTATCCTGGATCCTGAACAATGGGGGCTGCTTAGCTGGTGAGGGGCATAAGCACTATCTTGGGGACCTTGCACAGAAGAGTGACTGCAAACAACAACCCATTTTTAAATGCTTTTGTTTTTTTTTTTTCCCAAGTCTTTTACAGACGGAGGAAGAATAAGGAATATAAGTAAGGGAATTTCACAGCACACATGAGATTTCCTCTGACCTGGAAGAATAACGTAGAGAGCTAGGTAAATTTCAGAGAACTACAGAATTCTATGTTTTGGGTTTGGTTGGGAGGTAACTTAAAGATCATCTACTTCCATGGGCAGGGACATCTTTCGTTAGACCAGGTTGCTCAAAGCCCTGTCCAACCTGGCCTTGAACACTTCCTGGAATGTAGTATCTATGGCTTCTCTTGGTAGCCTGTTCCAGTGCCTCACCACCCTCACAGTAAAGAATTTCTTCCTAATATCCAATCTAAACTTACCTTCTATCAGTTTAAATAGTTATAGTTATATAAAATGTCCCATCACTACATGCCCTTGTAAAAAGTCCCTCTCCAGCTCCCGTGTGGGCTCCCTTCAGATACTGGAAGGCTGCTATAAGGTGTCCCCAGAGCTTTCAAGGAGCCCTGACTCTTTCTCCCCCACAATCCCTAGCCCTTCTGTGGAGCTCACACAGAATATCTTTTTTTGTTCATATGAATTTGCCAACAACATAAAATTTGAAGATATATAGTCAGAACTAACATTGCACCTTGCTGACTGAACATGCACCTAAAATGGGATGGAGAGTATGTAAAAGATGTCCATGCTGGATCAAACAGAAGGCCTCACCTATTAGTCTCTTTCTAACAGTTCTTGGCCCTGTATACGCATTGTGTCACGTATATACGCTTGTGTTCTGAGGTGCTAAAAATAATAAGTAATAATTTACTAGTTCATTACAAATTTCTTTTTATAGGCTATACCTACACAAGATACAGTGTCAGACTATTAGACATCAAAGGCTCCATGGTGCAGGCAACCTCAAAGGAGAAGTCAACATGATGTTTCCAGGAGTTCATTTCACCATAACAACAATAATCCTGACTTTACATAGTGCCTTTGATCCAGACTGCCAAAGCACTTTTTTCTCTGAGAAATGACATACAAGATAGTATTCAGTTTGACCATCACTGGCGAGGACTGAGAGGGCCAGTCTCCCATGATATTCAGCAACTCAAACATTATGATCCACATAAAATCAAAGGGAAAATTCAAGTTTGGAGAAGGAAATGTATGTTCGTCTTGGAGAGGATTTTGCTAAAATAAGTGGAGTTAATGGTCCTAATAATGGGAAGTTCATGGCTTACCTTGGACATTATATCTGTGGCAATATTGACTGGTAGAGGGTTATGCTGGTTGAGAGTGAAGGGTTATGATGGCTTCTGACAACCAATCTCAGGACTGTTCTGTAACCTCACTGCTTTATATTTCCACTATATTATTACTCAGACATTAGTGGAAAATTAGCACAGCCTTGGTTCAGGGCAAGGATATTAAGCAGGAAAACTTGAGAGATGGTTCTCAACAGAAAGCCAACTTTACATCCTCAGTAAATCACATGACAGAGGCTAACACTCTGGCCTTCCTGATGATCACATTGCAACCAAGACAATTCCTTTGATGGGTCCTTCTCAATATAATTTATCTCAATCACTTGGGAAACAAGAGACATTAGAGTATTTTGACTGACACAGTCACACAGGGTAAAAGCTATGTCTGTCTTAGCAAGTAGAGCAGCATGAGAGCAGCGCTGGTGTGCTGTCAATCTGCTCTACCTGTAACTGATCAGCCATGGATTGGATCACCTCAAGTGGATACCTGCATCTCCCTGCTGGCACAGTATCAACTTAAAGGAGCGCAGCTTGCGTGCTGCAATCCTCCATGATGTTTGTGAATCATCAAACCACAGTTATGTGGCACAATCATGAGATCTGTTTCTTTCACCCAAACTAAAATGCTACTGAGAGGCACCTTATGCATCCAGGTTCTGCCTCCCTGGCCTCAGCTTCACTTGTTACCCTCCTAAGGCGTCACCCTCCTCACCCTACATGGACCACTCTTCTCTGGCTGCAAAGTTGAAGTCTTCACAGGCAACAGGGGAGCACAGTAGTAGTATCTACAATTTGAGGAGGAGAACAAACACTCCAAGGCAGATTCATTGTAGCAAAGTGAAGCAAGTGAAGAAAAGTCTACCTCAGCTGTGCACTACTGTGGATGTGGACCCTGGTTCTGCACCAGTGCAAACTCCTACAGCAGGCACAGCACCAAGAGCTGTCTGTTATGACAGTGGAGCTTTCCTGAAGCATTTGGCCTTAAAGCTCTGTAAATTCCACATACTTTGGGTTTAAACCAGTCAAGATGCATTGAAAAAATCTTTTGCTGCAAGATTCATGAGATTACCAGTCTGCAGGCTGAACAATAGCTTCTACTTTACTGCAAACTGATGTTCTTTTCTATAAGTGGTTAACTTCAAGATGATGCAAATACTATTGTCAGCCCCTTGGACTCTTCCTGCTGACAATCTTAGCATTCAGCTAAAATCTCTCTCCCACAAACCCACACTGCCTCTCAGAGCCAAGAGTGCTTGTTGTCCCCTTCCCAGCTGCCAAAACCCTCCAGCTGCCTTCTAATTACCCCTGTGCTTCTGCGTATCCAATACACAGTTCTGCAGCACACTAAAAATTTAAGGACAACATAAAAAAAAGAAATACCAAATTAAGGAGCACAAGGGGTGCTGGAGCAATCATGTTGTTAATTTTCCTGTTTAATTCACTGATAACAGCTATTTCTGATCCAAAACTGCTGTACAATAAAGTGCCACACTTGAGCACAGATGAATGTCAGGGATTCATTGCTTAAGGTCAGAAGAGGCCCTTATGATCACTGAGTGTAACCTACTGCATAAGAGATCCAGGGTACTTCCCCCAGTCATTTCTGATGCTTGCCTGCAACTTCATTTTAAGTTGCAGATGCATCTCTTAGAAAGTCACCTAGTCTTGGCTTAAAGACTGAAAGGTCCAGAGAGTCTACCAGGATGTTAAAAAAGCCTTTTCCTTGGTTAGTTACCTGCATGTAACATGTAGAACCTTTCTTTCTCCTCTGCATCTGGTTTGCCTCTTCTTCTAGCAACTGCACATTTTTCTTAAATGGAAGCCCCCAGTCAGAAATCCCTTTCCTACTGCAGCACTGTTATCAAGTTGCCTTATAATTTCTAAATTATGTGAAGTAGATCAGTCCCCTCACACTTTCACATCACAGGGAGTGCTTTGTGGCCCTTGTACGTTCTTGCATATCCCCTTTAAATGCTTTTATTTAGTCAAGCTCACCTTGAAGTGTAAGGGTCTTTGAAATGAGCCTTGTTCTTCCTCAAAAGTCATCAGAGTAGACTGTCAGTGTCATCGGTACTTGACTGCCCTTGGCAATGGTGTGCTCTTGTACCCAATAGGAAAAGTAATGCCCATGCCACTCAAAGGTATGACCATCTTCTAACTATTTTGCCACAGCTCTTCTGGTGGGTTGAGCAGGGTGGCTGGGTGAATGGGGACAGCCACCTTGCTGGCAGGAGATGCAAGAAGGCAGTTTGCATGAGTGGGTCACAGCTTCTGCTTGCCTTAACTTTTAATAATAGGCAGCGTGAGCCTTGTGCTCCTTCCTGGCCTCCTCCCTGCCAGCATGCGTGGCCACCTGCCTACCTGAAATGTGCTGGCTTTTGCCAGTTGCTCAAAATTTTTCCTGTTCCGCATGACTGTACGAAAGCAACCTGAATGTATGAAGCTCCCAGTATGTCTAGCAACACCACAGGAGCAGGCTCTCTGCACACAGGGGAGTGGGTGAAGAAATGTGCAAAGATGGTAATTAACAGCAGAACAAAAAGCCAAAGCAATGGCTGGAGGGCCGGCTCTAGGGGCTGGATGTCACGTTGACCAGGCATCTGAGAGACATTTCCGTTTGCCGGACCTGTTCACCCATCCCTTCTTGTAATGCCATCTGGTTTCCAGGAGTACTTTATCAAACCTGAAAATGCAGAATGAGCCCCATGGATATAGTGGGAAATGAGTCTCCATCCTTAGAGTCCCATGGATAAACACCAAGGGGCAGGTACAGTATTGCTGATTCAGCAATCCTTTCTGAGCTGTGCTCATTCTGCTACAGGACATCATTACAAGAGACTGAGATATTTTGTTTTCATAGCTTTTTAACCTTTTCCTTCCCAAAACAGTGTTTGTATTTATTTTGGCACCATCAATGTTTTGAGCAGAGGATTGATTTGGATTTGCTTAAGCATTTTTTCCCCTTAATCCCATTAAGTCAGACTCTAATTCTTTCCAGGGCTCCCTTCTGTGGAGCTATTTCCTCTTGGAATAATTTACTTTCTGTGGATTGGGGGAATTAATGAGGCAGATGCTGCTTTCATTCTCATCACTGTAAGCCCAAAACAACTTCAGCAGTTTAATGGCACAGATCCAGATTTTACTGGTGTAAATGAGGTCAGAATTTGGCTCACTGTGCTTATTTTTGCTAAGAGATAAAGAGGTTGCTGAAAACAAGAAGTCTTATGCAGGTTGGGAAAGTCCAGTTGGAAGTGGGTGAAGTCCACCATTTCATTGAAAATCTGAGTTTCTGCACTTCTCCACTGAGAGGCTTTGCAGATCACCACATATATTCACAGACAACCCAGAGTGCTGGTAAGCAAGCACTCAGGGAAACAAGTCCAAGGACAAAGACTTTCAGGAGTGTTGGAATTGTCTATGGGAACAATTGCAACGGCAAAAACTAAGTCATGCCAATGACAAAATGAAGATTAAGAAGCAGAGGGAAAGATCAGCTGGCTAAGTCAGTCTTTAGGGGCGTCACAGGGAAGGAGAAAGCAAACATGTCATGGTTAGATCATGTAAGTTTCGCACATACTATGATGGATAAAACTGAGAAATACATGTAGAAGAAATGTAACTAAGGATAGGAAGCTGCGTAGGGGAGCATTCTGGCTATAGTTTGGTGGTCAGAGGAAGGTTGAGGAAAACACTGGTCTGATAGCATCACAGCAGTACCCCAAGCAGGGGTCAGCCCAGATTGGGATCATCTATGAACCCTCAGGAACTGAGTAGGGAAGCAGGGCTCCTTGCAGAGCAGCACCCTGCCTGGCTGCAGAAATGGAAAACAAGAAGAGGAGGCAGCTATGGCCAGTCAGCTCTATTTCAGTTCCTGGAAATGCACTGGAACAAATAATTAGACAAACTAATCATCAGCACCTAGGAAACAACCAGGAGAAGAGGAACAACCAACGCTGATTTGCCAGGAGCAAATCATGTCAAATAAACCCAACTTAATCCTGCAACAGGTCTTGTTGATCGAGACAAAGCAGGAGACTTCTGTATCTTAACTTTGGTTCTGCCTTTGGTACCATCTCACTTCATGTTACGAGATGTAAACTAAGGAAGCATGCCCTAGAGAAATTACCTTAAGGAAGGGGTGCAAAACAGGTTGGAAAACCATACTCAGAAAGAAAGTGTCTTTGTAAAAATACAAGAAAGGGTTAGGTAAGGTTCAGCAGAGGTCCAGCCACTGGGTTCTGGGATACCGGGCATCCTTATCAGATACGCAGATGACACCAAGCTGCAAAGACCTGAAAGAGGATAAGAATAAAAATAATCCTGGCATGTAAGAGAAAAGGTCTGAAAAAAAAGGATGTAATTCAATAAGGAGAGAAGTAAAGTTGTGCACAGAGGTAGGTATAGTCAGCTGCGCAGGGACAAAATGAGAGACATACGATTAGGCAGGTGTGGAGCAGTGCAGAAACGCAGGAACCTGAAATGAATAAAAAGTGCCATTTGTCATACACAAGGCAGTCACCGTATCAGGGCACTCTAAGAGGAGCTCTACCTTTAAAATACGTGACTGTGCCCTTTAAAATACGTGACTGTGCCCTTTAAAATACGTGACTGTGCCCTCTGTTTTACTCAGTACTGCTACAATTTTTGTTCAGCTTAGCAGAGTCTGGAAAGGTCTAGAAAAGAGGAATTCAGAAGAAACACTTAATCGATAGGGATTGTTTAGTCCAGAAAGGAGGAGACCAGGGGAGACACAATACTATCTCTAGAGAAGGAGGGAATAAACTGTTCTCCAAATGGCTCTCTATATCCATTGTGAGTGTGGTAAGAAACAATGCACCTGAACTGCAGCAAGAGGGTTAAAGTTAGATGCTTGGTGAAGGGGAAGGCTGACAAACACTAAACCCACCTGCCTGGCAAGGATGCTAAACCCCTATCCTTGCCAGTGTTTAAAAGCAAGCTGGAAACTTCAGGATTATTTCTGAAATCAGCCTCTTGAGGTCCTTTCTAGCCATGTTTTTCTCTGATTTTGTGATGAATGGTGTTAAATGAATATAAATTACCTCTCACAGGGACACTGACGTTCAGGCTTGGTGATGAATAGTGATCAACGACAAAACTGTCAGCTTGTGGGGAGGCATCCAGTAGGGTTATTACTAGAAACTGGTGTTAGCTCCAGTTTTATTTACCATCTTCATTAATGATCTAGAAAAAGCATTAGACAGTGTGTTTATTAAAACTGCAATTGATACTACGTTGGGGAGGAGATGCAATCACCAGCCAGGAGTGGAAAATAACACAAAAGGACAAAAAGAAGATATGGGGCATGGGGAGAAAATGACCTAGCTAAAAGGACACACAGAATAATACGTCTAGGGAAGAAATACTCCAAAATGAAGACACTGTATGAGAGAAGACCCCAATGCAATGAAACACTTTGCAGGGTTAGCATACAGGAAATTGGACAGAAGTTTACAATTTGTCATGTCAACAGAAAAAGTCTTAGTGTGGCTTTGGGCTGCATGACATATCCCAGGGCAGAGAGATAAGCACTTGTCTGATTGCTGTTGTGCAAGCTTTCTTTCTGGATGCCTCCTGACCAGTGTGGCTGCCAGGCTGGAGGAGGAGCCAGGAGAACCGGCAAAAATAATTGAAAGTTGAGAAGACTGGCTTGCAGAGAAAGAATTATATAAGTACTCTATGGCAAAGTAACTCTAGGTTCACGCTTCTAAGGTGTAGATAAACATGTCAGAAAAGGTGCCCTTTTCACCAGGCACAGTTATGTCAGGAAAACTGGGCATTGCGTTGATGTGAGATATTTTATCCTAGCATTGCATGTTTTGATTGGCCACAAAGCACTTCAAACTGATACACAAGCCTCCTGGGCCTCATCCATCATTGGATGCCAGGGTCTGCACTAGGACTGAGCTGTGTGACAGCTGAGGCATCGCCCCAGCACCTGCCTCAGGAGGCAGGACCTGCAGAGGAGACTCCTGGGAAGTTGCTGCTGTTGCTGCTGTTGCTACCACGCAGTTACGAAGAAATGGATAGTATGTCCACTTTGTGTGATCAGAGCCACACTGACCTTCATTGATAACGGAGTTGCATAAGCAAATAGACAAGATGAGCTGTGTTGATTGGAGGGGGAGAAATCGGTGCTGCTCAGGGGGACAAATCAATAGAGAAAGAGATGCTATTTTCAGGTTTCTGAAGAGGTATTACTAACAAAAAGCACAGATATAAAACTGTACTTGACAGAGTCCTTTGGAGAGAAGATAAAGACTTTTTCTAACTTGAGCCTTTTCACTCTTTGTCCATCTGGCTTTTGAGATTGAGGTCTAAGAGTGCAATGGTGTGTTTGTCCCAGCTGATACTGGAGCGCGCAGGCTTTAAACAATAAGGCTTTGTTCTTTTGCCAAACGCAGCAATGCCTGTGCTGTTGCTTGGAGCTAAAAAGGAACAAACACATTAGGAAGTCATCGAAAATGAAATGATGGCTCACTTCAAGGTGTGCAGTAGCACACTGCAGAGATGAATGAGCTCTGCATGGCGTGTGAGACCATGAGGAGGAGAGGTCTTCAGAAAGACACTCCTTAGTTTCCACCACACTTTCAGTATGGCAAAGGATATGTCCCCAGGATCAACAGACATCTGAAATGCTTTGCAGGAGATCCCTGTTGCCCACAGCTTTTGCAGGGAGTGTGGACATTGCCGGCAGAGCATTGTGTGAGGCTGCACCTTGCCTTTGAGGAGCAGTCACCACAAAGTGAATTCATTAGCTCTTTCCAGCAGAGGACTTGAAACAAGACTCAGCAGCACCACTGACAGGCCAACACTGCCAGCTGTGGGACCACAGTGAGGTGCGGGACCACACGAGCCTGTGGCTTGCCAAGGAGAAGGTGGCTCAGCTCCTGTCTTAGTTACAGCCTGGTGCCACTGGCAACAGGGAGGAGGGAGAAGAGGGGGAATGAATTCACAAGGAAACTCAAGGGGAAAATAGGCAGACAGAATAAGCACAGTGGTCCAGAAGAATAAATTTACTGAGTCTACCTCCTTGATTTTAATGGGTCCTCTAATAGCAGAATGAGCCCAGCAGAGTCAGTTATCTCCCAGAAAATGCTCCCAGAAAATGTGGGACTCTGGCAAAGCCATTCCTCCCACTTTCTTGACAATGGGAACCAAGGGACCCCCAGCACAAACACAACCAACATAAAGCCGAGCAGATGTTACCTTAAACTTGTCCTCAGCTCATGAGGGAGGATTAAGTGGTATGAAACCACTGGAGCAGCCCAGGTGGGAAAGATTACTTCACTAGGGTACGAGCTGTTATTGGAGTTAGGGGAAAGAGCTGATTGTTGTATCTTATTTGGTGGGACCAATTACACTGAAAAATGTAATTACACTGAAAAATACAGTGAGGGGAAGGTTTGGGGGCTGCAAAAGCTGTGTTAAAGCCCAGCAAAGAAGACAGAGAGGCAGAAAGACTGGAAGAAAACAGTCGTGCAGTGTGTCGCATAGAGGGTCTGGATGAGTTTCACGTGAGCTCATCCAAACGCATCTTAGGCCAGTAACTGCACAGCAATAGCCCTGTGCCTGTGCTTGCAAGTGCTGGGAACAGCAAGAACAAAGGGTGGGCTCTTCAGCTCTCTAATTCTCCTTCCTTATTTTGCAGAATTGCCACATGCTGAAATAGCAAATGATGTATGAAATGAAAAATCACTCCCCAACCAATGCATATAGATGATGCAGAGACTATTTGGCCATTACTTCCTTCCAGTAATATTTATCTACATTAATACCTCATTCAGAGATAGCTGGAAATACCCAGAATGTGAGCAGCAAGGGGATCGAAAGAGAGATCAGGGAGAGGGGCAAAGCTGCAAGGCAGGCACTTAAAGAGGAAGATAAGAAGCCTGTCCCCAGTAAATCACCAGCTCAGTTCTGGCCCAGGTTATTAGCAACCACAAGGCAGTATTCTGGGTCTAGTTGCCTGTAAAGAGCACATTCATTTAGTCGAGACTTCAGAGGAGTCATTGCCATTTGGAAAAGACTTTGAGACCAGTGTGGAACACGGTGGTGGCCCCAGGCCAGCATCTGGGGACGTGTTTTTGTGGTGAGAGAACCCATCCCCAGCTGGCATGCCATGGGGTGATGGGAGCCAGCCCAGCCATGAATGGGGACAGAAGCAGGGGAGTGCTTCCCTGTAACAGCCCCAGGCAGAGGCACATTGCCAGAGCTTGCACCAAGGGAAACCATGGGCAGCCCTGGCCCCAGGCACATCCGCTTGGTAGCTCTGTGTTGCCTGTGGAATGACTTCAACCTCTGTCCTTGTGGGAAAGCCTTCTGAAGTTCAACAGAGAATGATAACCTCACATACAGGGATGTTACATCATTCCATCTAATTAAATAGGAAATGATTGCTAGACCAAAAATCCTACCAGAAAAAAAAAAAATCTCATTTTTATTAAACTTGTAGGCTTTCTATTCTAGTTGGAAGATCTTGGGCAGAAACACAGTGGGGGAAGTCTGTTGCTCATTCAGGTGTGCTTGGCTATTTCTCCCCGAAAATGCCTGGGAATTCCCTCGTCTTGCTGTATGCAACAAGCACAACACTGGAGTAACACTGTCACATTACTGCACATTCCCAAACCCGAAAAATTTCAATGCTTTCTGACAGCCCAGTCCTCTACCTATCCTTGATAGTATGCCTGAAGGCTCAGCATGCACAGGATTGGGTTCCATAAGATCTTGGCCAAGTACAGCATTGGTGTTTCCCAGACAACACTTAGTACTGTTGACTCACTGATGTTTGCACATAGGACTACATTTGAACACGTCTTCCTGAAATCAGGAGAGAGGAGGTGGACCCAGCTGAATGCCTGTTTCAAGCACCCCTATCCTTGCACAGAAGTGTCACCTTGCAAGATGGACCAAACAAAAAGTCAGCAGAAGAAGCAAAAATTGTGCACTGAGTTAAAGACACAGTTGGGCTCAGTGTTACCAAAAAATACTATGAAAGACTCAGCATGACTTTTAAGGTAAGAGCAAAATACCTTACACTTAAACAGCTAGAAACCAAGGGATCATAGAATCCTACAACGTGCATTTAGGATGTTCCTTTTGGCTCCTCTTACTCCCATTGTACCTCCCCATCACTAGAACAAAGCAACTGGAAACTGCTGATAACTACTTCTGTCCTCCTAAAACGTCTTTGGCACATTTAATGTTTCAGTCTGGGTCCAACTTGACCTTCAGATAACAGGGAGTCAAGAGTAACTGCAAATATTCATCCAAGGACAGGTTTTGGCTCTCTGCCTAGTGTTTGAAGGCACTTGGTGTTGTCTCTGAGTGATAACATGCTTATGTGACACCAAAATATATTTCCAGATAACACTAAAGATGTGATCTAGGGAGCCCCCGGTGGTGTAGAGGAAAACACACTGCACTGTCACTGCAGAGACCCAGGTTCGATTCCCGGTCGGGGCCCCTCCCCGGGCAGATGGAGCTCGTTAGTCCATAAGGCAATCCATCTACGTCCTGAGGACCTCGCTACCACCGTCCAAGCTCGCTTGGCCCCGGCAGATGAACCTCAGGATTAAAGGGTGGGCTCAGTTCTGCGCACACTGTGTCTCACCTAAAAAATCCAATGCGCATGCTGGAAGGTGTAAAGACCTTCCCCGGTTCTTCGTTCGCGAAGAGACTGGCCATTAAAGATGTGATCCACAGAAATTTAGCTATCAAAAGTATTGACTCGAAGGTCTGGAAAATTAATCTATTTGGCAGTATTGGCTAGCTTGATGTGATCCACCAGCATGTAAGTCTGTGATGATGCTACTGAACTTGGAGTTACCCCTCCCATGCTGTTGACCTGAGAGACCACATTCACCTTCTGGTTACCTTGAGGTAAATCCCACAGCCCTTTAGGAATTCCCTTGGCTGATGATTTGGTATATGCTATTGGTGGACAGGAAAATCTGCCATTCCATGAAGGACTTTAAGGGAACCTCAGGTTCTGCCTGTGTGTGTGTTTTCCACACTGGGGCAACACAATTGTGTGGGATACACATCCAAAAGTCACTTGCACGCTTACTCTGATAGTTCTGCAGAAGTACTGTGGACCAGCATGACTGTCCGTAAGAGTCAACAGAAACCTTTAGGAGCAAATGTAAACTTTTCACAAAATCAGCGTTGAAAAGAATTCACATCTAATCGGCCAACAGGCTCTAGCAGGAATACTTGACTCTACACAGGGGCTAAAAAATCTATAGACTATATTAATTAGCATCTGCATGAACACCATGGTACAGCAAAAATATGTTTAATTAGCTTGAATCTTCAGCTTTAAGTCATTTGTGTAATGTGGAGACTCCTAATCAAGCCTTTTTTGGAAAAAAATACCCTTGTAAAACATATGAATTTTTTTCCACTAAGATGATGAGAACCCTTGAGCCTACTTAGACTGTATCTCCACATCTTTCCCTTAGAAAATCCCCAGATGTTGTCTCTGGGAATGTTTTTACACAAACCTAAACAGAAAATAATTTTCACAGATTCCGTAAGTACTAGAAATTATGAGGTCTCTTTTACACCCAAAATATGATTTCAGAATTTCTCTGGCACTCCATGAATGGACAGCTTGTAAAGGAAAATTGAACATTAAAACATCAGCATTTGATTCAGCCCTCACCCTTCTAAAATATTCTTAGCCCAATATTTTCTTCACAGATTAACAGGAGATGATTTGGACATAGTTCATTTCAAACAGACCACCACACATCGCCAACCCTTTAACTCAGGAGGATCTGAACCCTGGAAGGGGGCTGAGCTCTGGGGAAGTCCAGAAGTGGGTGTTCACCGTCCCTGCAAAGCAAAGGAGGGCTCTTGCCTGGCACACTCCTGGCTGTCCCTGCCCGCTGGCAATGGCCAGCCTGGGGGAGATGCTTTTGGGATGCACAGAGCCCACACAGCAGCCACACATCGGCAGCGTCTGGAGGCAGTACACACATACCATCTTGCTTGCTGTTTATGTTTGAAATGTCTGAGTTGCTAATAATATACTTAAATGAGGTGTCCAGTGGCTGCTGGGTGACTAAAAAATATGAGTGGGAACTTATTTATTTATTTATTCTGCCTCCTGCAGCTTTTCCTCCTAAAAGATACAAGCACTCCAGCAGTGATGAGAAACCAGACATTTCAGCAGTGGGGAGGGGCCTCTTTATCTAAGAAAACAGAACAACTTTTAATCAGATGAAAAACTTTTGATGCACCAAGCTGAGGCACCGAGAGTGTGGGTGCTGTGGGTCACTTGCTCCTTGCTGCAGGGCACCTACGGTTGTGCAGAGTTGTGCCTCTCTCATGCTCTACCCCCTGAGCTACCCCTGCCTTTCTGGAAACTATGCCAGCTGCTGGGGTGTGGGGGCAGGCAGGCTCCCATAGCCACCACCAGAGCTGAGGACCAGCCGGTCAGACCTTCTGTCTGCAGTGGCACTGAAGCCATTTGGATTGCATCCCTGCAAAATGCTTTTCTCCACAAATACCTCACAAAAAGCATTGGGTGGCTTGGGATGTTTACAGGCTGTTTCTCGTTCCTCCAAGGCAAGAAGCGTGGTGTGTGAGTGGGGGCCTGGGGCAGCTTCACACCCTGTTGTCCATCTCAGCACAGAGCCCGAGAGCTGTGGTGGAGGAACTGGGTTTACATCATGGAAAGGACTTACAGTGTCTGATTTATGCTGCACAATTGCTTTCATTTTGCATTTCAGTCAGCTTGGACACTGAGAAGAGATGAGTGAACGACTAAGAATCACAGGCTGTCATCACCCTTCCCCTCCCACTGCCATTGTTCCAGTGCAATGCTCCTAAAAAAAGCATCCAGACTACCTTTGGGAGCAGAAACCTTTCTGCTGCTGCTATCAGACTTGTTTCTATGCTACCTCCTACTACCACGCTTGCATAAAAATCTTCACTAAACACAGGTGGTGGAAAGGAACATTTTCTCTCAATCAGTGCAGCTGTAGCTGTCAGGGTGTGGACTACATATTGCCGGACTCCCTTCCCTGTGCATTTCTTGTTTGGGTGCTGCACGCTTCTCTTTTGTATCCAAAATGTCCTGCAAGGGGCTGTGAGTGGAAAAGCCCTGCACAAGACCAATTCCCAGGCATCTGCAGAAAGCTAGAGTCATCATCCCGAGAGACTTTTTAATATGCACAGCAATGTTGGGCAGCACACTGAACATGGAGTGCCAGCCAGCTCTGCCAACCCTTGTTTCAGCACAGGCAAGAGGCAGCAAATCATGGTCCAGGGAGGGTGGGAAGGCAGGGTGGGCTTCAGCCTGGAAGCCCATCTCTTGTGAACCTATGTCTTCTGGCTCCTTGACTCTGAGTGATCACTGAACAACACAGCCCCCTCTTTGTTTTGACGGTCTAAATCCCTATAAACAGAGGGCTTGTTCTTTTTTCTTTAACGTCCTTTGTGGTTTCATGAAAACGCCGGATGCTGCAGAAGGCTGAAGCATGAAAGGTTCCTCTCTCTATCCTGTCCTCCCTGTCCAGCAACCACACTAAAAAGAAACCACCAAAGAAAGTGCTGGCAAATACCTGAACTGACAGCCCTGGTGATGGAAAGCTCTCCAGTTATTCATATCCCAAACTGAGCCCAGGCAGCAGCTGTGCAAGTTTCTGAGCTGGCTCTTGCCAGTGTCAATGGAGGCTGACCTGAAGGGCCCCAGCTCGCCACGCATTTCCTTGCTCATTCCAGTCCTTGGCAGCATGGTAGGGCAGTGAGGAATGCAGGGGGTCACGGCTGGAGCTACCCCAGTCATGAGACTGGGGGAGGAGGCAAATCATCATCTTCTGAAAAAACGTTTCCAAGCCAATGCTGCAGGCAGCTCTGTGGGTGAGAGTTAAAGCTTTTCATCGCTGAAACCTTAGGTTCCTGTTTACCAAACATTTGTTCAGTCTTTACAGGTTTGAGTGAATGAGGAAATGAACCACAAGGCTGGGTGCAAAAGCCAAAACCCTGCTTAAGTACATAAATCACCCTCCTGCCACTTTCTGTGCCTACTTCAGTTTTAAAAAACGAATCCCTCTCTTCAGATTAGTTGTTTCTCAAGAGCTCCTGCCACTTCCCAGTTCACCACCCAGCTACCATGAGCACAGCCTCTGCTTTCCTGGAAGCTCCATCACTGCCTTCACAGAGGCAGAACCATGTTCTCTCCTCACTGCCCAGTGCTTCCACTGCCAGTCCTACCCTATGCATGGCACACACCCCATGGAGCAGTAAAGGGAGAAAGACCTAAATGCTCTCCAGTCTAAGGTCTTGCTGCCATCCTGTTCCAATCCCGCACCCTCTAAATAAGCTCCCAAACCACAAATTCTGCTTTTACTGAGCAGGTGATCCTTCCACCATCCTTGTTACACCCAATTCAGTCTCTTTGCTTGTCTGTTCCTCCAGCACCTCATGCTCTCTTTTTTCTCATCAGCAGCAGCCTTTTCAACCATCTCTTTCTAGTAGCTGTGTGGCCAGAGTTGAGCAAACCCCCGGAAGCCCAGAAAGAGCTCACAGAGACAGATAAACCCAGACAGGGAAGGGTGAGCAGATTTTGCACATT
The DNA here is from genome assembly GCF_003031625.1 of Empidonax traillii. Taxonomy (NCBI): domain Eukaryota; kingdom Metazoa; phylum Chordata; class Aves; order Passeriformes; family Tyrannidae; genus Empidonax; species Empidonax traillii. The sequence goes on from NW_020955783.1 coordinate 377,532, forward strand.
GGGCGTAACAGAGAGGAGAGGCCACCCCGCTCATGCTGCAGCCACCCCAGGCTCAGCTTCTGGATGCCATGTGGCGCTGCAAAGCCACAAGGGCACTGGCCCCACTGCAGGCAGGGGAGTTATCTGGGGGCAGTGCCTCCGTTTCACCTGATACAGCTTCCCTTGCTTGTCCAGACAAGGGACACTCATAAGAGAAACAATCCTGGCTGTTTTCTCAAGCTGATAGCACAGGAGGAGGGAGAAAGGACATAGCTGTTCAGCTTCCAGCAGCTATCAGCCCCAGGAGGTTGGAGCTCCCCTCTCAGGGGGTCAGCAGCCTTTCAGCTGTCTCTGACCACTGTTCCCTCTCCCTCACCCCCATTGTCTCTCTTTTGTCTCTTCATATCCTCCTCACCTCCTGAGAGCATCACTGATCTATCTCCCAGACAAGCTCATGCACCAAAGAAACTAATTATACCCACTAAGTGAGGAGAGAGAGCAGAGGATCATATCCAAGGCAGTAGCAGGTAGGTGAGAGGGATCTTCCAAAGGCTGTGACACCCAGCATCCGTTTCACCTTCCCATCTGCCTCCATGGGGTGTGGGGGCATTGAAACTCCCCCTGCCTGCAGCACACCTGAGGTTTTCATCCCTCTCTGCTGTAAGCAACTTAGTCTTCTGTTGAAATTCAGTCTGGGGCATCTGACATGCTTTAAAAATTCAGGATGGTTTTTGATGCTCTTTGAATTCATTAGCAGACAGTTATGTTTTGAGTAGATGGTTTCATTCTTTATTTTCTGCTTTTTTACCCACAGAGTCCTTTGCATGCCACACCTTCATCTTGCTTAGGAAATTAAGATGCCCAGGACAGCTCCACACCATGCTGTGTACCTAAAAATATCTGGATGTTCCTTGCCTATCTCTCCTTATCATATTTATGTTGCTGTGCTTGGCCCAGGTAGGACTTCTTATCGGGCTCAGCAGAGTAACACTGTGGTTGCTCATACAGAAGCTCCAGGCCACTGTCTCTGGAAGCATTTATCCACTCAGGATGAAGTCTTCCAGGCTGGTGGTGTGGCTGTGCCCACCCCAGTTTCCTGTAAGAGTCACTGGAAGGTATCTGATCTATGTGATCCTATGTCCACCACTCTATCATAGGCTGCACAACAGAAATCCAAAAGGATTTGGTTTAAAGCATTAAGCGAGCCTCTTGCCTAATGCAGAAATAAATACAGTAAAAAGGATGAGTTTTCAAGGTCTGTCATAGTCTGAATTTAAGGGTAAGGTTAGCACACAAGGATGGAAAGTGGCAGAACAAAAAAACTGAACAGAAACTCACTGCATACCAGGCAATGGCTTCAGCTTGCTGCCTGCCTGTTTATCATACTGAAGGACTCAGTGTTATGTCTCAAAGATATTAATGCAGCTTTCTGAGCTTTGGCTTTCTTCTTCTTGTGTGTCCCAGAGACATTCATATCTAGCTCAAATCCAGAGAAGCTGTCTCTTCCGAACAGCTCCCTTGAGGCAGCAAAAAGGGCAGAAATGAACACAGAGACAAGTACTTGCAATGCAAACGCTAGGCACCTGTGTGTGACACAAATCAGCTAGCCCACCTACATGCACATCAAACCCTGCCTTCCTCTGCCCTGCCTCAGAGCAGGATTCTTGCCTTGCAAGTATGTGCCACGTCCTGCTGGTCACCAGAGAGCACAAATGCTTTGCAGTCGTAACTAGCAAATAACAATGATACTTTTTAAGGGGGAGCATATTTAAATGTAGTAACCACCCAGAGAGAAACGCAGTAAGTGCTATATCCCTTTCCAGCACTGGGAGAGCAAACCAGTTGCAACAATCGCTGCACAGAAGTGACAACCCACTCATTGCTCACTAAATCTGACTTTGTGGGAAGGATCCCCCATGAGACAGCTGGCTTGGCTCCACTCTTGATTGCTTGAGCTGGAGTATGACCAAGGCCCAGCACTAACAGCCCAAACCATCTTTCCTAGGAATTATCATAGGCATACTCTAATATTAAAAATAACCAGGGTTGTCCACATCCACCTCACTGTGAGCCTGCCACTGCCACTGCCAGTGCCCTCACCTCTGGATGAGCAGCACTTGGTGGGAGAAAGTGCTACACCAGGGGCTCCGTAGCTGTAATTTCCTCAGCTCTGCCCACAGATATAAATGTAAAAAACAAAAGCTGCATGGCTGACACAGCTAGAATGCATCTCAGTTCACACTGAATATTCATTCCCCAGCTTTTGCTGAAGGCCTTTAAAAACATGACGCTTGCCAGAACAGTCTCTGCCTCCTGTGTTATTTTCGAAGAGGCTGCCCTGTAGAAGATTAAGTAATTTTATGAAGTATATAACTAACAGGTTTTAACTTCGCTAAGTAAACCAAACCTGCTGTCCTATAGTCTCCTTCACATTTTCATTAAATCTAAAATCAGTTAATATTATATAATATGAATGCAGTGGCTTCAGAGACTCTAAGCTGAATAAGAATTTTGAATTAAGAGTACAGAATAACCTGAAACTGTCTTTGGAAAAAAAAAAAAAAAAAAATTGGAGCGCCCAAGGGCTCCATTTGGCCTCACAGAGGCATGACATTTCCATGAAATGGCTGTGAGCTGAATAAGTGCTCTGGGTATTAATATTCAAAGCAGGGCATCACATATGGCTTATGAAACACCTCTTTATGTGGATTAAAGACCTGTTCTCAAGGCAGTGAGCTTCCTACTACAACTGGATCCACTAGGCTCCAAATTCATTACCATAGCACACTTACTGGATAAAAAAAATTGGAAGGCTTCCCTTTCTATTAGCCTCTCTCTCTAACTATTTAAGATTCAGCCTCATACCTGACTTGACTAATGATGAGTCCTAAGAGAATGAACCCAGACTTCAGAGCAGTACAACGACTCTGAGTAACCTCTGGCTCAAGGTGAGAAGCTCACGTGGGATTAGTCCAAGTTGCAACCAGGTGGAAATATTAATGGACATCATTAAGGGAGCCACAGAGGGGTTTTCCTTGACCAGTGAGGACAGCAGCTTCTTTCCAAGAACAACGCCAGCTGACCTGGTTTGTAGTCTTTGCTCCTGTTTGCGCACACAGGCTGCTGCACAGTTCCCAGGATCAGGACAACATGCTACTGCCCCACTGGCATCTTTAGAACTCAAATGGGATTGTAGACATTATGGACCTAATTGCAATTAGAGAATGACCTTAATGCAGGATAATGAAACCCTCTGTGGATGCCTTCTATGTACTTGAATGAAAGTCAGGTTTTTGTTTCTGGTCAAACAGATGTCATTATATATATGTGTGTGTGCAGCACACACACATACACAAGTTTGAGTCAGTAAGAGTTCTCTTGCAGCAAGGCATCACCTCATACTGCAGTGCAAGACCTTCTGCCCATGTTCTGCTACTGAAAAGTGAACACCTCCTTGACGAGGAGGGCATATTTGTCACTGTGCTATTGCTCAATATGCAAGAAGTGATGCAGAGCACCTGTTAGGTTTATTTGCCCAGCATGTGGATCCTCAGAGTTGCTAACTCTGCTCAGTGTTCCAGAAGGAAAGCAGAGGTTTGGGTCTGTTCCAATGTATGTGTCCCTATTTTCAGAAAATATTTCCCTAAGTAGGCCAAAAATGTCTCTTAAATCTTGAACTTTAAAGGATACATTTGTAAGGCAACAAACACACGAATGGGGTGACCAGCTGTTCTACTTTTGGAGGTACTGTCCTAGTTCTCAGAAGCCAATCTGCACTGCACCTCCCATAGAGGAGAGAGGCCAAATGTCCTACTTTCTGTTTTTGGTGGCCTATTTGTCCTACCATGAGAAAGTAAGGTGTGTGACTGCACACATGAGAACAGAAGAAACCCTTCCCTCTATGTGCCCACACAGAAAGCCAACAGAGATCCAAAACGTCCAGACCACTTCCAAGTTACACCTGAAACTCCTACTGTTTCAGCTCAGACTCTTGTCTTGCAGCGATGTCAAGGTGCAGCAATTGCTATTAAAAACTGGTTTCCCTGTCCTCTAATGTCACCTCCAGTCTGAAGTCTCACCTTGTTAACACATGCAGTTCCCTGCTCTGTCTCGGCTAGTGAGAGCATATTATCACTTAGCTCTGATTCAGCAAGACAACTACATTTACACACTGCCTATGCCTGTTCAATAGGGCAACAAGGGACACTGTTAAAGCTGTTTTTAACTTTATTAGGCATGCATTTACACTTAAGCATGGATGTAAGTGCTTAAATAGACTGATGCCATGATGAAAAAACATCAGAGGGCTTAGCTTTGAACTGAAAATATTTTTTATCATAAACTCTAGGAAAAAAAATCTTAAAATACAAAGACTTTATGCTTGACAAGCATAAAAGTAATATACTGAGTAAATACCTTGCTCCTCAGCAGTGCTGGCAGCAGGCTGCTGTGGAAATCCAAGCTTCAGCAAGGTAGTGGATGAATACAGCAGCTTTCTGCATAGTCTGTATTGAGCTTTAGCCAAACAATGTGCACTGACTCCCTAAATTAGCGAGAAAATAGGTAAAATTAGAGAGCATGGGTAAAATAAGAGAGCATCCCTAAATTATATCCACCACCCACTTTTTCTCCTGCAGTATTTCCTGTCAGTCTCAATCATCTTCTGCTCCTCAGTAGGGCAGCTGGGGTAAGAGGCATGAAGGAGATTCATGTTTCCTTAAAAAACTTCAACACCAGATCCACTCTGTCAGTTTAATAGACGGCATGAGGTAGAGAGGGAGTGAAACCATCTATGTGCTTCATCCCTCAGACATCTACAGCCATCAACAAAAGCTGTATTCATAAGTAAGGACAGAACTTAGACTTCTAAGGCCATATTCAGCTTCCCAGAACTAGTTATCTCTGCTAGCAGGGTTTCTCATGCATGCAAATCCCTCTTTCTCTGGATATCCATCTCATATAGGTCTTCATAAAATCTTCTTAAGTTCAAGCCCTGTATGACAGAGTTGCCTCATCTTTTGTGGGTTACATCTCAGTAGAGAGCGAAAGCTAACCTGACAGATCAGATCTGCTGTTTCACACCCTCGGTTTCACACCTCTCAATTCACAAGCTGCTTTGCATTTCTCTTTACTCTGCAGTTTCAAACTTTGTAAACTTTGATCAGGAGCTTGATCATAGGGTGGCTGGGATTTGGGGGTAGAAACAAGAACCTCCCCTCTCTCTTCAAAACACCTATCCCTTAATATCAAGAACTAATTTTTTACAAAAACAATGGATAACACCTTTCAGAGAAGATATAGTGCCTTCTGTGTTTTGACATTTTGGTTTTTGTTAAAGCATAATCAAGCCTCTCAAAAAAAAAAAAAAAGGGTATGAAAACACTATCTTACTGCTTACAATTCAAGGGAGATAAAATCCAACAACATTCCCACATTTTCTTCTGAAAGTAGACATCCCTTGTCCTTCACTTTCTGTACAGACAATAATAGCGGGTTTATCCATCTTGTTATTGTAGCCATGAATAGCTGAGAACGGAAAAATCAACATATGAAACTGGGTGAGCTTCTGACGCTCCCTCCATTTAACAGCTTTAACAAGACTCCCACCCCTAGTGAGTCACCAACTCTCCCTACAAACCCCCCTTCGGAATTGGAAGTGTGAGCATGCGTTGTGCACCGAGCTCTCCAGCAGGTAGAAGCTTTCAGCTGGGTTTGTGTGACACTGCCTCTGACTCTGCCACATCCCATCTGTGGTCTGCAGCACATCTGCAGGTTCCCCAAAGCATCTGTGGGACTCCTAAAATGCCTTCACATTTCTTGGTAACCTGGGTTTTCCTCGAACGCTAAGGACATTTGAAATGGAGCAATTAAGCACCATTTAGCACTATTGGAGGGGCAGGCAGACTGTGACAAGGGTCAGTTAGTCCCATTCTTGGCAGAGTCCCCTGGCTTTGTGGGAATAGTATGGTAAATGCACTTTTCTGATTACAGCAGCGGTTATTAACCGAAAGACACATTCAGTTGCTAAGGGTGGGAGACTTTCAGCTCTCTGGATCATATGGGAAGAAAAAAGTACCTCCAGAAATTCAGACTTTGCCGCAAAAGGTTGTCATTTCTGAAAAAGACACTTGATATCAGGGAAAGAAGCTCACACCCCCCACACCTTGTTTGGTTATCGGCTGAAGCAGGAATGCTGTGTGTTTCTAAAGGTGAGGTGCCGCCAAAGTGTGGGTGACAGGTAGGAGGGGAGGGATGTGGTGGAGCCAACTGAGAGCTCGCAGCAGGGCCCCTCTGGGCAGCCGGGAGATAAGGGCCCACACCCAGCACAGCCTCCATGAGTGTCTGGCACTAAGAATGGTGGAGACTGGCTCTGCCTGCCCTCACGCTGTCAGGATGAGCCCCACAGAGCATGGCTATTATTTGCTTTAAAGAATGCCTTTTTGGCACCCAGCGTACAATATGTTGCTGTCACCCTCGTGACAACTCCGTAATCTCTTCTTTCCCTTCCAGTGTTATTGTCCCAGTTTACAAGGAGCAGACAAGAAGGATTTACTCTTCTGGAGTGGGATAATTCCTCACCAGGAAAGAAATGAGCAGAGACAGACTCGGGAAATTCTTCACTTGTCTATTTTTATTTACAGTGGAGTTCCTGTTATTACCTTGAACAAAAATAGCACAACAATAAGGCTGCAGCCCCATTTTTTTTGCTTTTCTGCAGGAGCTCATCAATGCCAGCCCTCGCCCACAGCCCCTGCTGGACTGCCCACAGCCATAGCCCCTTCCTAGCACCTCCCTGCACGGACACCACCAGCCCCAGTGAGAGGAACCACACCTCACATGCTTGCCTGGTGGCACATCACTCTGAGCAGGCTTGGCCAAAACAGCACTTACAGCTCCTGGCAAGTCCAATCTGCACCTCAGGGTCCCCAGACATCCTGGTAGCAGCCATCTAGCATTGGCTACGGCAGCAGTGAGAAGATCCCAACAGTACGTGCTTCTCCTGCAGTTCCCCCTTCAGGGTGCTACGAAGTAAGCCACCTGGGTTTAATATTCACCAGCAGAAGCAAAGGGGTGGTTATACCCCTGTCAAAAAGTAACACAGACTGTACTATCCTGAAAGATGTCTCCAAGAGAGGCAGAGAAGTAGTACTACCTGCACATGTTGAGAGGCCTTCAGGTTTCCAGTAAGGTTACAAAATGCCTGCAGTGATGCCAAATAGAGAGCAAGTAACAGCACCACAGTTATCATCAGATGAATTACTATCTTACGTATAGGGCAAAATCAAGGGCTGTTTTTAAATCCTTCCCCTTTAAAAAGTGGTTGGCGATTTTCACAGCAAACTTGAATTTTGGACATAATTTTCAAATCCATCATGTTTTATCTTCAGAAAAAAAGGCAAGATCTACCTTTTAAAAAGCCAAGGAGCTGTCAGCTGCTTTTCACTTCCTCCCCAGCAAGGATGTACATATGGCACAAGATTTTCAAAGCACCTCCAGGGATTAAGCACCCATCTTCTGTTGACCGTCAATAAGGTGAGTGCACCCAACTCCCTTAAGCTCCTCTGGGAATCTCATCCTTTGATGTCATTTCAAAGGCTTCAGAGTTAGGATTTGCCTCTTTATGGCAGGAGGAGGAGTGTGGAAGAGTTAAAGCAACCCATCTGAAAACTCTTTGCCTAGTCCTGCCTTAGTGCAGAGCATCACCAGGGATATCACACAGGGTAGCTCAAGGCAGAAACCTTCCCTGGCTGGCCCAGCAGCTGGAATGCCTGTGACTACCCTCTCCTAGGTAACAGAGCCAGTGCCTTTGCCTGGGGTTTGAAAGGTCTGCAGCAAGGGAGTGACATCTCATACCCAAGGAGACCAAAGTGTTGTGTTCAACAGCCTAAGCCCCCACATCAATCGTGCTCATCCCTGCCTCATGGCCAGGCATGAGAGGCATGAGCATCATGCGTGCCTTGTTCATGGTAGGAGGCAGGACCTGCTTCACCTGGTTTTGCTTCAAGCATAAGCCCTTTCTTCCCTGCACATCGTCTACCTTTCCCACATCTGTTTTCCTTGACGCTAACCGGAAAATCCTCTTTGAAATATTTTGACCTCTGAGATAGGAAGTTGCTGCTACAAGTTTCATGAAAATATGCAGCTGAACAGGGTCTCTACAAATCCTCCTTCAAAGGGAAAGAATTATTATTACCTTATTGGTCATCAGAGAGTTCAGTCTTTAGCTCATGGCCTGCTCTTTATGTGGAGCTGCTGGGTTTGAATACATGCAAACTATAAAGTTTTTTCCTATGATTATGGTATTCATAGCACTGCTAGTCTGAGTAGATTCTCCAGCTGCTCATTTTCTTCAGTATTACGAGGAGTCAGTCATCCCTCAGCACTCTGAGAACCATATAAATCCATAGGAAAAAAAAAATCAGTCTTAAATAGTTCCACTATTCACTGTATGCTTTTTTCCCTGCGGTTTGCCCAGGGAGGGGAGAGGCAGAGGATTGGGGGGTTCCCTTGTCAATTCGTGATAGGCTGGACCACACTGTCTCCTTTTCTCTCATTAGAAATACTTCCCAGTTGTTATTTGCTTAAATTTGGACAGCAGATCAGTTTCCCCATCATGTCCAGTGCTTCATCCATGCTACTATCAAGCTGGGAGGTTGGTCCCGAGCAGGAAAGCCCTGCTCAGGAGTGGCGGCAGCTGCAGCTGGCCGGAGTTCATCTCCCAACCTCCCATCCCACTCCTCACAGTGATGTCATTTTTGCAAAGTGCAAGGCAGGCGCCTGTTTCTCTTTCCTCTGCAGTATTGCCACCAGCGATGATAAGGATGATTTATTTTGATTACAATACACCAGCACTCCAGTCAAACAGGCAGGCCCCCCGCATGCCAGATACAGGGCAAAACAAGAAACGCTGAAGGTCACCTCCTCCCCTGTGAACTTGCCGTCTGGGAGAGAGCTTGTGTGAGAATACCTTAGCAATGTAAATACCATCCTACAGTTCACTAATGACCTCAATGAATCAAGAGGAGGCCCTTGTTTACCTTATGAAAACTTCCCGAAATAGCATAGCAAGCAGAAACATTGCTCATGCCTCCGGAGTCCACAGTCACTTCGCCATTCCTATGGTCTCACCTCTGGAGAGGGACAGCAAGGGGAAGCTCCTGGAGGCAGCTCTGCCCTGCTGCCACCGCTGCAAAGGGTGCTGTATAGAGCTCCAACTACCCTATCCTTCCTCCACCTGCTCTCTGGGGCCATATTTCATCTGCAATACATCCCCAGGGTCAAGAGGAGGAAAAAAGCCTGTTTAAGGAAACAAGGATTAGCCAGCACCACTACATGCTCTGATGTTTTTTACAGGCCTCCACACAGCACATCCACTGGAAGTGTCAGAGCTCCCACCGCCCTGTGGCAGAGGTGCCGTGCATCCCCCACGTGCAGGGATGTGTGCTTCCCCTAGCTGCTGCAGGCTTGCTGCCCTGCAGCTGTGGCTCACAAAATGTCTTCCTAGCCCAGAAATCACAGTGTAGCCTGTGGAAGGGCTCATACCACCTGATAGGATTTGTGCCTTCAGGAGCGAGCAAGGCAGCAGGGAAAGGGAGCGAGGGGCTGAAGGAGATGAATGGGTATATTGTTTCTGCCTTTCTGCCTGCAGTTTTATTAAGTGAAACATCTTTCATAAGATACTAGAGCTGGTTGACAGTTCTCAAGCAACACTTTTTTTAAAAAAATCCACCCAAAAGTTGTTTTCAGAAAATCTTCTGGTTTAGAGAAAAAGGTGCCAACTTTACATTTTTTCCTGTTTTCACCAAAAAAAAAGCATTTCTTTTTTATTCTTTTTTCTTCATTCCTTCAGCTCAAAAAAAAAAAAAAAAAAAAAAAAAAGTAAATCTATCATAGGGCGGTAGGTATTGGATTAATGTTGACAATCATTAAATCATTAAATAATACTTTATTCGCAGGACTTTTTGTGAAAATCCGAAGCTACTTTCAAACTCTTCAAGCAACACTGAAAAAAACAGGTGTCAATTCTTAGAGAGCTCTACAGTCAAACCGTGTATCTGGACCTAAACATTATCAAAGTCTAGGTGGGGTTGATTTGGGTTCTTCTCCAGCACTAGCTGTACCCAACACTGACAGAGCTAGAGCTCAGCCAGGCAGGAGGGGAACATGCCCCAAGCCACAGCCTAATGGGAGAAGAGCAGGGCAGCAGGTCCAGGCTGGGGTGATACAGGGACCCTTGAGAGGAGGACGTGCAGAGAAAAGGTGTTTCTGGCAGCAGAGGCAGTGAGAAGATGGTAGGGAAGGAGCAGGTACAAGTGTGTGGAGAAGGTGTTCATTGCCCTAGGTCTGCACTCCTGCATGCCAGCACCCTGCGGGTCAGTCCATGGCACTGTGGGACCCTGGTTCCTGGCTAACCGTGAGGACTGGCAGCACCAGCACATGTCAGTGGGACTTACAGGCAATGCAAAGGCCAGAGAGAGCATGAAACACATGGCTGAAAATCTCAGCATGGTAGCACTGAGTCAGGACCACTCCCTCCCCAAAATCCTTGCTTAGGCAGCTGTTCCCAGGGCTGCAAAAACAAAAGGGGTGTGAAGAGAAGGAGGCCCGGGAAAAAATAAGCTACAGCTATTGAGTGTGACTATCATAAACAGCTAATTTAAGGAGCTTAACACAAGTCTTGTTGTGGGCATCGTAATGGCACATTGGCTGCATCCATTATGTAAGGAAACAGAAATATGCTGATTCAGCTGTGAGGGCTTTTGAAGTGATGGCAGCTGAATTTGCACTGAGCCTTCGTCTGTCAATTCATCCTTTTAACTGAACAAGCATGTTTTTAACAAGCTGACGCTTTTCCAGCCTGACAAATGGTTTCTAAGACATCCTTTCTCTTTCAACTGTTTGTCACTCACTCATGCTCCTTCAGGTACAGACCCTTTTTTTTTTTTTCTTTCGCAGCAGAGCACTTCCCCTTCCTCCCCACCCCATGTGGCTGTGCAGCATCACACTGCAGAAACTCTTATGCAGCACCAGAAGAAAAGAAAACAGCTGGGGAAAGGTTACCATGTCATAAACCCTCCTCCACAGATTCTGTAAACTGATATGCTCAGCTCTCCGTATCCGGGGTAATGAGGGCAGAGAAAGAAAAGCAAAACTAATAATATAAAATACATGTAAATAAGGCCTCAGGAGTGCAGTGCTTTAATACCTTTACCTTTGAAAAAAGAAGTTTAAGATGCAGCATGAAGTTATAAATAAAAAGAAAAAAACATTGTGCATTATACTTTATAATGGCTCTGAAAGAGTTCCGGGTTTTTTAAACACGGCGCATCTAATCTGCAGCTGAGAGAATGCACCCACAGATAATTGAGAGTTGACTGTAAAAAATCTTTTTTTGAATGACAGCTTGAAAAGTTCATGCACATTTTTCATGACAAATCCCCTAATTATCATTTCCATCAATAGACTGTTAACATATATTCCGGGTACTACAGGCAGGAGAAAAAAAACTAAGTGAGAAGTACCAGAGACTTATCGTTCAGATGATAAAAAGCCCAGATTTTAAGCAGTGTTGCAAAGGGCCAGCAGTTCAGATGTGGATGGAATTTCTACCTACACACCAAGGCTGCCTACTGGTGTCATTGTTATATGTCATGATAACAGAGAGTTTGTAAAAGTGGGCCTCGAACTCAAGCTTCACGGCTTAAACCAAGCTCTAGTTAGCAACAGGCAAGGAAGGGGAGGGCCAGTAGAGGAGAGCCTGTCTGGGATGTTCACGCTCCCTCCACAGCTCACCAACTGGCAAATGATGACAAAACCTGCTCTAAGTTCTCCCTATCAATGCTCATATGCCTTACAAGATGTGCGAATATAGCCCTAAAATAAAACTAAACTTCATTTTTCACCACCACCCCTACAATGAGAAGCCCACCTGATGTGCTTGCTGTGTATAGGTAATGATGTAGGCAAATTCTCTTCGGAGGTGGAGCTTTACAAGTTGAACAGTTTGGATTTCAGGAGTGCATGGTCCAGGCAGTCATCAAGACAGAACCAGTCACAAAATTCAGATCCAGACCTGGCAAAGTCTTCAAGTATATCTATGTTTAAGCTTGTGTTGCAATGTGGGGTTTGGCTCTGCCCATCATGAAAATCGCTACCTCCAGGACAGTATTTTCCTCAGGAGTTTTCCACCTCTTCCATAAGCAAAGTTCAAGAATTTGGATGTGGATCTGGACTAGTCAGTGGCCACTTTGTGAAAGGATGGAGAGACCAGTTCAGACCTCCGGCTGAGAAAGAGGAAAGCATCACCTGTAGTTCTCACCACATCTTTGTGTGTGCTCTTGCTTCTCCCTTCTTGACTGTAGTGGTAAAGCCCACCAGGGCCTCCACAATCATCTTCCCAGTGGTAGAAAATCACAGTCTGAATGCCCCTTCCCAGACAAACCAAACCACATCACCAAGCACCTGTGAGCAGTCAGAGGGAGAGGCTTGGGAATGTCTACCCAAATGCTGCAGCCCGAGCTCATCAGTAGCCAAACACTGTTGACTCAATGGAGCTGAAGCCCTGAGTGCAGGGACCTGCCTCTCACTCTGGCTGGTGTACCCTTTACTGCACAGGGGACTGCTCACTGAAACAGGTTGACCAGAGTTGTTGCGGAATCTCCCTCACTGGAGATATTCAAAAACCAGCAGGATGCAATCCTGTGCAATGTGCTGTAAGACGACCCCGCCTGAGCAGGGAGGCTGTACCAGACGACCTCACCAGTGGTCCCTTTCAACATTACTCATTCTGTGATTCTGTGATACCCTGGCAGCCAAATGCCAGCCAAGGGCACTCAAGAGGAGAGACCTGTGGATTCACAGAGCACAGACAGTACTACAGGCACTAACTGACAAACCATAAAGAGGACACGGAGGAGGTAGATTATGGAGACAATGCTAAAAAGTGCTATTTTTGTCCCTTCATTTCATAACAGGGGCTCAAACCCGAGCGTGGTGTTTTCCCTCCACTCTGAGTCACTGGGACTACTTTCAGTGGTTGGTGTGTTACTACTGCACAGGCAGGGTGGTTTCTCAGCTCCTGCTGGCTGAACATTCAGCCAGAAAACAGTAACACAGCAAAGGAGGGGATAGGAAAGGCTCTGAGGGGATCTCAGAAGTTTCTTCCCCCCCAGGGTGCAGGATAGCTACCAAGTCCAGTCTAAGGAGTGCAGACTTCTGGGTCCACTCTGAGCCTCTCCTAAGTCCAGACCTCTCACTGGAGAGCTCCAAAAGAAATGCCCTCACTAGTACCCATCTTGGAGGAAGGTCTCAGCCCTTCCTCTGAGCTTCAGAACACTACGATCCTACAGACTTCACAGGGGGAATGCAGCACACTCTGGCATGTCTTCCCCTGTTCACCAGCACCCCTGCTCCCCACTCCACTCTGTCAGGTATTCACCCCTGCAACAGGCACGAGCTTACCAGCCTCACAGGTCACATGACTCAGAAAGGCAAATGATTTGGAAGCAAAATATTTGCCTAGCAGAGCAGGGTAAAGTGCAGTAAACTTTATGAAATCCAGTACTAAACTCCATATGCAGAGCTTATGTGTCTGGAAAGCCCTTTGATATTCCTGTGACAGAGCAAATCCTAAAAGGGAGGGATCTTCTAACCAAGTACCAGTGAGATTTTGTCACTGGCAGCCACCAAGTCAGAAGGAAGAGGCTGTTTCTCGCAGTGACCTGTTTACTTTTCCTATTCGTGGCTGTGCCTTTCTCATTTAGGAGATCAGTTTGCTTTTGCCAGATGGAGTCAAAGTCACCACTGTGAATCCAGCTTTTTTTTCCCTGTTTCTTGGAAAGCACCCGTCAGTACCATGTCAAGAAAAACAAACAGAAAGGTTTGCTTAGGATCTATTTAAAGCAAAGCACCAGTGGTAGCTCTGATACAACCTCAGGACCAGCGCTGACGTTTGTGACAAAACTGGGCCTACTGTGCTTGAGGAGGGCAGGATCAGCAGAAAGCTCCAGGCAACATACCATCTTTCAACCAAAGAGGTCATAGCCATGCACAGTGCAAGCAAGGAAGCTCTTGTCCAGCATAGCCATTATCCTTCACTGGTGTGTGGTAAAAGTCCTGGAGCTCAGCCACTGTAAGCTGACATAAGGCCCCGAAATGCAGCAGATACTCTGAGCAACCTGAGAGGAGGATGGGAGTTTTCTGTCTCTGCTCAGACCTTTAGCAGTGGAAGATTGCTCTGACCCAGGAGAAAGTCTGTGCTTAGCAGGGGGGTGACACGGCATCATAATTGCCACCACCTCCTCCCACACCCGCCCTTGGGACCAGGCATCAGAAACCACCTGGAGAGGAAGTGGAGGAGCAGACTGGGGGCTGCAGAAGGTCCCATCCCACTGAGGTGTTTCCTGCTGGAAAGCACAGGCATGAGCACCCCACACTGCTGGGAATCCTACACCACACACACACTCAGCCCAGGGGAAGGGCTAATAACACATCTCCACCTCACCAGAGCATCATGAGGCTAATTTCATTAGTGTCTATAAAACACTCTGACGCTCTCCAAACGGAGCACAAAGTGTTATTAAACAGCCATGCAGAGCAAAGCCAATACTGCTCTGCTTTTGTTTATATAAGGTATTCTGCTGATACTATACCCTTGGGAAACGGTAACGGCTGTGGTTACAATAGGGGATTTACTACCACCTCATCTCGCTGCAGCAATGCTGACCGTACCTCTAAAAGCAATCTCAGAAATGTCTGGTCCATGGGGAATCTTGCTCTGTCCCACTTGTAAGCATGCCAGTGCTTGCCTTTTCCTTCTGCAGCTCATTTCTGTAAAAGAGACATTCATAACTCTGAGCTCCTTACCAGTGAACCTAATCCAGCAAGTATCCAAGACATTCAGGAAAAGAGACTTCCATAGCATTGGAATTTTTCCATGCCAGCATTTTTTCATCCTAAGATAAATGGCTTTTTCTTACAGGGCTAAAGGCTCTATTCTTTTCAAAATACTTCTCAGCTTTAAAGCAGCAATGGAAATTGGCCATGCACCTGGCCAGCTGATCCAGCCTGGAGTCAGCCAAACAGCAAAAGGTGTCTTTCTTTCCCACAGCACCAAAAAGTGCTGTGCAGTGGACAAGCAGGCTGGAGGGCCGATATAAACAGGCTAACACTTAATTAATCAGAAGGTATTTAAGCAGGGTCCAGTCAGCACAGTGGGCTGAATTTCCAAATTGGGAGCTGTGCCCAGGACACACCTGCTGTGTTGGATGCCAGGTCCTGGAAAAGCCTTCTCTGTAAAGATTGCGTTAGACACCCAACTGCTCCACTGGAGCAAAGCCTCCCTGAGCCTTGTCATCTATCCACTTCACCTGAGCAGGCACTGAAGGACAGACCTCTGCAGCAGCTTGGGAACAGGCCAGAACTGGAAATAGCTACACCAAATCCCCTCCACTCACGGATTCCCTCCAGCATGAGTGAGTGCTCCTGCAGATACTGGATAGAAGTTGATTTATTTTTATCACAGGGGTGGACTAAGGCTCCAGCTGATGAGACATGTCTTTCTCACGAGACAAGTTTAGCAAACACCTTTCTGAAAGCTGTCTTGACAAAATTGCTCCTGGCCTTGGATGGCAGAGAGAAGCACAAAGCAGAGGAGGAGAAAGAGAGAGGAAGCACACTACTTGGAGGAGCTGGCCACTGTACATGGACACCTGCAAGGGACTTCATGTTTGCATGCAAGGCAATTTGCTTGAACTCCAAGCAAGAGCCAAGAGCAGCTCCCAGCTCTCTGAAGGGCTTAGGGTGGAGGAGGGCAGGGGGCAGCCAGAAATGCCTAGAAAGTCCTAGGAGATCTTGGCTACCTGTAACTTCTTTAAAAACCTTTCCCTCCGCAGCTCTCTGATGCCTGGGACCACCCATTTCTCCCCACCTTGCTTACCACCCTCCATCCCTAGCAAGTCTCTCCTGGCAGGGCTCCTGCCTCAGCCACCCCATGGCTCCTGGCTGTTCAGCACTGAGACTGTCTGCAGAAGGTTGCACAATGCTTGGCCACATTCGACTTGACCCGAGCAGGGGTTGTTGCTCTCACTTTCGAGAGCCACAGCCATAAAAAGAGACGGAATTTGCTGGCCAAGGAGAAGCCAGGGCAAGCTGATGCAGTACAGGCTCCCGAGGTCAGTGGCTGCAGCTCTATGCTGGGGGAGGACATGCAATGCCTAATGTGGAAATGTTTGTGTTTGGAGAAATATATAGTTACATTTAGCCCCTAGCAGCTGCAGAGGCTGTTTTCTGTAGCACACAGTCCTCGGCCTATTAGATGAAGGCCTGACAGTGACCAGATGTGGAGAGGAGAGTCTGCAAAGCCTGCAGCCGTATTTCTCTCTTTGCCAAGATCCCAACAATATCTTGCCTAATAAGTCTGGCACAGAAATAATCATTTAAAGAGCTAAAAAACACAACATCCACAGCCCATCTTTACAGCCAGAAGGGGAGTTTTGTGAGGCTTACAGTCTAATCTTTCACCGTCCCAAGTGCTTCCCTCCTACTTCACAAACAGTGGGTGATTTATTTCCCAAATGGCTGGACGCAAGCCTTCTCCATGTAAGCGCTCAACAGGGAGGCTGCACCTCTGCAGCCAAACTTGGCCGCTGGCAGGAGCTGCACAGGGAAGCAGAAAGCAGCAGAAGCCACCACCCTGAATCTGCAGTGCCAGCAGGCTCTTCTGGTGGGGGGTATGCCTAAGTCACCAGGGGCTTACTGCCCTTCCCACACCTCTGATGCCCAGACGAGAGCTGGTCGCCGGGGCAGGCAGCCCTAACCCTGCCGCTGAACCGCAGTGTGCACACACGCGCCGGTCCGTGCACGTCCTGTGCAGTGGGAAGGACAGGCTGTACTGTCACAGTGTGTGTCCCAGCAACACCCCGTGCTCCACAGATTAGCCTTAACTTGCTAAATTAAAAAACAAAGCAAAACAAAACAAAGCAACTTATTAGGTGCTTTCTGAAGACCCGGAGAGCTCTATCTTTGCTGGCAGAAGAACTGGACGTTGGATCAACATCAACACCAAGAAACATAAGTTGCGCTCCACTGATTCACGCAGTTTATGACCTTGGCTGGCTGATAAGCCCATGTAGTATGATTTTCTGTGTTTTGCAGACTGCAGGTACCAGGTGTTGTTGAAGGTCAGCGCTGAGGAAAGGGCTCTCCCACAGTCAGGAGAAAGTTACAGAGAATGATTTTTATGCAACATAAGCTTGTAGATGATTAACAATTTTCTTTCAGTTAACCGCGAAGTTAATAGTTATTCAAAGCACTCCATTGTAATGGGAGTGGAGATGGGGAGACGTACTACATTAACCTTTAATCTTGGACTGTATAATAAAAATTAAAATGGAATATGGCACATGAGTATGATTAATTTGGCTTGCAAAGGGAGAGGGTGTCAATGTATGCTTTGCGCAGGAGTGTTTCCTTCTAACAGCAGAGTGCGCTGATGCAGGTGAGGATGTGCCACAGGAAGGCTGTGCTCATGTTCAGTCCTGTGTTTTCAGCTTCTTTTTCAAGCTAAAAATCCATCTTATTTCAAAATCCACCTTGTTAATTCAGCACCTCCCAAAAATCTCTAAACTTTAAGGAGCAGATGGATTTTTTTTTATTTTTTTTTTTTAGTTGTGAAGGGGAGAAGGGAGAAAGAAGGGCAGAACTGGGCAATTTGAAAGCACGAAAGAAGGCTGTCATCAGTGAAATATCTGCTAGCCTGCCCCCATGCAGTGCACAGCTTCAGGGAGAAGGATAGAGGATTTCCCAAAAAAAGCTATTCCTTCCTGAAGTGCCCCTCGCCCTGCCCTGGCTACCTGCCAAGTGAGCAGCCATGGTTTGATCTTGGCACTAAAGACAGACAGTGGGGTTTCCCTGCCCGGGGCTCACTAGTGCCTCCCAGCCTCTGGCTATGTCTCAGCAACATTTCCTGAGCAGTTCAGTTCTGCTGATACTCATGGAACCATCGCCCCATCGCCATAGGCGCAGAGACTTGCTGAACTCAATGATATTATTTTCTTTTTGCAAGTTCAGTGACAAAACTTCAGAAGCATGGGAGACAGGCCCAAGAGGCAAGAGGCAAACTTTGTGGTCATGGTATTCCCCAGCTCAGCCATGTTTGGCTCTGGGGTTTGGTGGGGCTTTTCAAAAGTGTTGCAAAGTCTGGGTCTGGATTTGTCTTTCCCCTTTTGTCCTTCCCACTCCCCCAAGCCTGCCAAAAGTCCCTTGCCTGATGTCACCGATGTGTTTGACCCGGGCCACTCACAGCCAAAAGAAGGGCCGAGGGACTGGGTTTATCAGGATGAATCAGAAATGTTTTCAAGGCAAATTCCTCCTACAGTTCAGACACACCTGAGTAAGCCTGCCCACTTGTTTTCCTGAGAAGCCAGCACTTCCTTGTCCCAGCCAGAAGTGGAAGTGTTAAGCTAGTGTAAGTGGCTGGTTACTTTTATGAGTATTTTCTCAGCTATGGGTGTTTCCATGAATCACGCTAAATCTCCAGCTGTCTATAAGTCAACATGCATTTCCCAATGCTTTCTGCATTCATCTGACAGCCATACCAGTATAATGTGTGCATTAAGAGGGAAAGCAGCCAGCTAATGAGAAGGCACTGGAAGCAGCTCTGCAGGCTGATATGCACTGACTTTCCTGACAGCCAAGCAGAGTGACCCCACACACCAGCACACCCCTGGCCCCCCTGTGAGGCTGGGGTCTGCCCATGTTCCGGACAGCCCACAGCAAGCCAGGCCTCATGACAGCAGGCATGCTGGCCAAGACAAGGGAGAAGAGGTGGCTCTTCCCCTTGTCAGTTCAAGATGCAGCTTGCAGACAAAGGGAAATCTAAATACCTCCACGGTGTGCCTGCTGATCCCTGCAGTCTGCCTGCCTTCTGTGCAGGGAGCCTCTGTGGGGAGGGCGAAAGGGTCCAGCAAGGATCTTGCTCTCCCTCTGCCCAGGGGTTGGTTACTCCTTTCTTTCTCCACAGTCAGTGCTCAGCAGTTTCAAGACAGTGTTTGCTCTTGTGCCTTCCTTTCTGACACCAAGCTCTGTTTTGGTTTTGACAAGCCCCAGTGGAGCTGAGCCCCATCAACCACAGAAGGGCAGGCAGCTCTCAGCTGAGCTAGGAGAGAGCATGGAAGCGTGTGGTGCTTGCAGACGGCACGAACAAGGCCCTCTATTACTGCAGCCCATGCCCAGCAGCTCTGATGGGTATATCTTCGAGGTCTCTCAGTCCCAGTCGTCCTGCTGAGACCCAGGGTGGATCGCCAGATAGGTGGCAGGGCAGGCGGGAGGGCACGTCCTGTTCAGGATTAAGGCGGGTCACACAAAGTGTGTGTCAGCCCAGGCTGAGAAAACACCACATGTTCAGTGTATTTGCCTTTGAGAAATGGGGTTAAGAAAGAATGAAGTCATAAACTTAAGGATATACATAATCACATATCTATAATGGCTCTGTAATTGCTGGGCTTTTGTGCACAGTTAATCTACAACCTGGTTAACCTGACTCAAGGTAATGGAGAAGTGGCGATAAATATATGCTGTCCTCCCACCTCCATACAAGCCACTGCCTCCAAACATTATAAAGAAAATTATAACAAAAGGGCTACCTGCAAAGGTCTGCAGGGTGAGGCCTTTCATATTTTCCAAGGCCAAGGTGCATCCTGATACCTGGATTTGCATCACTGCTGGGTGATGCTGAACCAGCAATGCCACACAGAATCACACAGCACAGGGCACAGCACCCATGGACAGGGGAACCTTGTGTTATCACTTAGCCCAACTGTTTGACCAAATTTTGGCAGGACCCTATTAAAAAGTGTTCCTACATGAAATTTGTTTCCAGCGAGAACCCAAATATTCGGAAGAATACGCATTCCAGAGCAGACTGGGAATAGGAGCAGGCCTAGAGCAGCTGACTTTCATCTGACTGATGACAGAATTGAAGGTTCAAGATGTTTTCCTGGAGGAAAAACAGGCCTCGCATTTGCGCTGCATATGTGTAGAAAGCACCTGGACATGGCACTCGAAGAGAGGATATTTCAGAGCATGCCACAACCACAGGAAAAGACAACAGAGTGTTGCACCTCCAAAAGCTACAGTGGTGTGAATTACTGCAAAGTCACACTTCAGTTCAGGCATTAACTCCAAGCTAGACCAGTAACTAGCTAGTAACTATATCTAATAAAGCACAGTCATGTTGCATTTATATCTCTCCTCAATTTCCCACCTCTTCCACTTCCATTCACTGGCAAAAGTCTTATAAGAAGCTGTAAAATTTGATGGAAAGGAAGGTACAGCAGCAATAACAACACATTGTGCACAAAGGGGTTTGTATGTAAAGCCCACTCAGGCTTCCCTTCAGACCCTGGCATGCTGAGGGACAGAGCTCAGGGCCCACTCAGACATATGCTGGTCACCGTCATGATGTACCTGTGGGCACCTGATGTACCCATGTCATGGTATGCAGCTGCTTCTGTGCAGGTCTCTCCTCTAGACTCCCCACATCGGCGTTCTCTTCCCTGCTCCCTCTAAATGTGCAATTATACATCAAGAGACATGCATCCATCCTCTCTGGTCTCCCCCCATGCTCCTATAGATGGTTGTGAATCCTAAAGCCCTGAGAGCCCCCACAGCAAGCACAACAGTGGGGTTGAAAG